>NC_088325.1:3025209-3134299 GCF_910592395.1 Lineus longissimus
ATTGAAGCAACATATCGGCACTGATCGTTCGGCCGGACAATTGATCTGGGTATTTCCGAGTATGATTAGGACAAGCGAACATTGCCGAAAGGAAGGGGACTAAACTGAATGGGAGACTGCCGTACCAACGCACAAACTGAATCCAAACATGCTCGCTGCAGTGACGGAAACACTCCACAAGTTGAACCTCTGCCCGAGATGCCACTTCAAAGTTTATATTTCATTCCTTTATACTTCATTTGTGCCATCTATAGTCGATCCTTTTATCACTTGAATTACCCTGAAACAGCGTAGTAATTCAAATTAGTATACCGGCTACTGGCCGCCGGATATTGACAATAGACCCGACGAAAATCTTTGTTGGTTGGTGAAATTAAGGGGCGAATGGTTTGAAAGCCGTTGCTGCACAGTTGTTTTTGATAATATTGCTAACGAATCTTAAAATTTCCTGCGTCATTATATCATGTGAAGAACGAAATCAATAGGCAGAGGTTTAAAGTTTTTCTGACAATTTTTTCCCATTTTTGGCCCACCCGGTATCATAAGGAACATGTTGTAGTTTCTTCTCAAAACTCGTGAGTGCCAGGAAGGCAGTGGGAATCAAATTCTCCATTCAAAAGTCAGTAAGAAATAGCATTCGCATGGTATTGGGAGCCTACATGCCGTCGACGTAACCGCTCACATACCGATCCCGATGGCCCAGTGGCTCAGGCGTCCGCCTCAGAAATGGAAGGTCGAGCAGTCGTGAGAGTCGAAGGTACATCGTGCTTTATAAAGTTTGGCACTGTATACTATGTACTTCCGGTAATCACCTAAATCAGTTTTGTCAGTTTTTCTGACAATTTTTTATCCATTCTTGGCCCACCCAGTATCATAACGAGCATGTTGTAGTTTTTCTCCAAACTCATGAGTGCCAGGAAGGCAGTAGGAATCAAATTCTCAATTCAAATGTCGGTAAGAAACGGCATTCGCATGATATTTGGCACATCAAACTTATGTTACAGTTAGTACCGGTGTGGTACACAGATAAGTCACAAATGGACATCACAAAATTCAACACACTCTTGAACTAAGGCGACAAACTTTCGCCCGAAATTGCAGTGCAGTGTAGTGCATGCATGACAGACGGGCAACACCCATTCTGGCCTGAGTTGCTGATGCCCGATTTTAAATGCACCCAGCGAAGATTTTTCAACAAAGCACCAAAAAATCTCTATAAATGTCAAGAAAGCACCTGACCACGAACGATTAATGACTTCCTTCGGATCTCCGAACATTAACCAAGAGATTGACATCTGACACATATAATTTGATTCAGTAAGGTAGATTTAGGGAAAAAGCAAGCTCGCATTCAAAGATCGATTAAGCCGACTTTGTTTACATTTGATTCGGGCGAAACCATGGTCATTTTAATAACTCTAAATAAGCAAATAGGCTGAATAAGTAATGAATGCATTCCAAATCTTCCCTAAATCCTAATGCAAGCGTTTAAATTACGAGATACAATGGTTTCATGCAGTCCAAGACGATTTCATGAGACTTCATAGAACATTTTTCATTGGGTGTATATAAATAATGACCCGATCGACTGTATGTGACTGTATGTGACTCTACAACTAGGCTAGACCTAAAGAATAATCTAGTCCAGGTAACCTCGACCCTATCCGCGGAGGTTCGAGGTAGCCTCGTTGATTTACCAGAGGCGAACCATACATGTTCAGTGCATACAGTGGATGCACTGTCATACCGAGCGCTATGGTATTGCACATTTTTCACTTGGATCGAGGTTACCCATCCTACAGAAAAAAACATTACCGGACCCCGGAATCTTACGCCCCCAAATAGAGTTCATGACGAGTTCATTGCCGTCAAGTACTCGTCTCTGTAATAAGTGAATGGAGGGGATGGGTGAAAGTCTAAGAATAATCTAGAACAGAAGAAAACTGAAATCACAAAGTTTGATGAATATTCATAGACTTTCCATTATGACCAACAGCCCAAATTCCTCAATCTATCATGTGCCACCTCCAGTTCCCCGTGGCGCAGTTGGCATCTTTAGATTTCAGTTGCCACTATCAAGACCAACTCATTCCAGTTCGCCCAGACCAGTCTCCCTGGAGTCATGAATTAACAGCTTGTAAATTCTCAGTTCTAGTTTATGTTGTTGTTTGCCCACGCAATTGATATAACCTATAGGTCTTCGATGATTTTGTGTGATCTGCTAACTCGGAAATCCAACTCGAATGGTTTTACTAATTTCTGTGATGGCCAAAGCTATCGAAGCGTTTTGTTAACCAACTGGCGTAAACCGCCCAGCGTATCTTATTGTTTCCCATCTTTAATAGTTCGTACGGGTGATAATAGAACGCTATTAGGTAGCATTACCAGTGTGCGTTCTGTTCGATATTTACTTTGTTTTGTCGGTATCCCAATATGCCAATTACTGACCGAAACAAAGGTCACCGTATTGATCTTTGTGACAGTTTTCAAAGGAGCCAGAGGAGGTGTCTCTGATAAATGTTACACTGGAAAGTAAGTTTTTGTTTTTATGTAAAAGTAAATACGTTGATGCCTTTCGATATTTCGAAATGTGAAAAAAAGGCGAGATCGAAAACACTTCCAACCGCGTTCTAGGGTTAGGAAAGACACGATATAGTGCAAGGAATCCATTCTTTATCCTTTTATAGAATAAGATATGACCTTGTCAACTGACGCAATAATGTCCTTGGGCAATTAGTTCAAATGTTTGCCAACTTTTCAGTTGAAAATGTGCCTCCTGCCCGCGTATCCAAGTTATATCAGATACGGCGAGAGTCTGATTACGATGACGCAAGTTCTTTTTGAGAATACACCATATTATAACGGCTTTTTTCAAGAATTGCGGCTGGGTAAACCTGGATCACAAAGTAGAGCATGGGTGCTGACGAGGTAGGATCATTGTGTCAAAATGACGAGTTAATATCTCAAGCAACTTAAAGTCAACCGGTTTATAACCTTTTCTCCGGCGCACGTGGTGGAGCAGCCATAATTTCCCGTTGTGAATATCACTGAATATTTTACTAAAACGAGAGAAAACAGACACATTATGAACGAGTGCGTAAACATTCCTTTGTTCAGGTTGGTGGACAAGTATATTACTGAAGGCATGAACATGTCCTCTATCATCTCGATGAACAAATCGTATCGAATTAGAATTGTCGTCAAACATAAACAGCCTGGCTTCATATTTACTCAAAATGACTGATACGTCGGGTTTGAAAACGACTGGTTCAGAAATTCGGTACGTTGTAGTTTCAAAGATTTTGGTATTTCTTCTCTCTTGTAATGAGGGAAACAAGAAATACATACATGTAGTCCAAGTGTAATGTTGACATTGCGACGAGTTGTAAATTCTTATACATTTACCAACTTTAAAAAATTGACTTAAAAAAAGCTTAATAGACATTTTAAAATTATAACTTGCCATATGATACAAAACCTTCATAAATCGTCAGAAAGGTTTTTAAGACAAGAAATATGATAAACCTTCATAAGATAAACCTTCATAAGTCGTCAGAAAGGTTTTAAAAACAAGAAATATGAGTCCTCAAATGAACAACGTTTCCAGGGAAACCGATCGGCTCCACCTGTTCGACCAATTATCAAATGCATGGCCGTACCTATTTCATGTCAACAAATTTACTCAAAACGTTGTAAAATGATGACTTGATCCAATGGCCTCTTTCGGTAAAGGAACTCGTAACTATATTAGAACCTCTCGGTAATATCCATGGAAATTAGCTGAGTTAATCGACTTTGCCGTGCACATCAATTGCGCCAGCTGAATCATATAAATATATACTATTAACATTGTGGCGGTGTGGTTCCCATTGTGTGCCCTCCCACTTCATACCATGTCAGTAAGTTTTATAAGTGCGGGAGGGCGTGGGGTGAGGAAAATAACCAAACTGACGTCATCGCCCCGGTTATTCAGACCTCAAAACAGACGGGCAGCTCAAATTCTGACATGAGTTGCTGATGCCAGGTTTTATATGCACCCAGCAAAATTTTTTCAATAAAGCAACAGAAAATATCTTTCAATGTCAAGAAAGCACCTGGCCACGAACGATTAATGACTTCTTTCGGATCTCCGAACATTAACCAAGAGATTGACATCTGACACACATCATTTGATTCAGTAAGGTAGATTCAGGCAAAAAGCAAGCTCGCATTCAAAGATCGATAGAGACCACTTTGTTTACATTTGATTCGGGCGAAACCATGGTCATTTGAATGACTCTAAATAAGCAAATAGGCTGAATAAGTAATGAATGCATTCCAAATCTTCCCTACATCCGAAAGCAAGCACTTAAATTACGAGATACAATGGTTTCCTGCAGTACAAGGCGATTTCATGAGACTTCATAGAAAATGTTCCATTAGGTGTGTAAAAATAATGACACGATGTGCTTTATGTGACTGTCTGTGACTCTGAAGACAACTAGGCTAGACCTAAAGAATAATCTAGTCCAGGTAACCACGACCCTATCCGCCGCAGAGCGGAGGGTAGAGGAAGCCTCGTTGGTTTACCCGAGGTGAACAATGCATTTTCAGTGCATACAGTGGATGCACTGTTATACCAAGCGCTCTGGTATTGCAGATTATTCACTTGGATCGAGTTTATCCATCCTACAGAAAAACACATGACCGGACCTCGGAATCTCACGCCCCCAAATAGAGTTCATGACGAGTTCATTGCCGTCAAGTACTCGTCTCTGTGATGAGTGAAAGGAGGAGACTGGTGAAAGAGTCTAAGAATAATGTAGAACGGAAGAAAACTGAAATCACAAAGTTTGATGAATATTTATAGACTTTCCATTATGACTAACAGCCCCTATTCCACAATCTATCATGTGCCACCTCCAATTCCCCGTGGCGCAATTGGCATCTTTAGACTTCCGTTGCCACTATCAAGACAATCAGTTACTATACCGGCTACTGGCCGTCGGATATTGACAATAGACCCGACGAAAATCTTTGTTGGTTGGTGAAATTAAGGGGCGAATGGTTTGAAAGGCGCTGCTTCACAGTTTTTTTTGAAAATATTGCTAACGAATCTCAAAATTTCCTGCGTCATTATATAATGTGAAGAACGAAATCAATATGCAGAGGTTTAGAGTTTTTCTGACAATTTTTTTCCATTTTTGGCCCACCCGGTATCATAACGAACATGTTGTAGTTTTTTTTCTAAACTCGTGAGTGCCAGGAAGGCAGTGGGAATCAAATTCTCCATTCAAAGGTCGGTAAGAAACGGCATTCGCATGGTATTGGGTGCCTACATACCGTCGACGTAACCGTTCACATACCGATCCCGATGGCCCAGTGGCTCAGGCATCCGCCTCAGAAATGGAAGGTCGAGCAGTCGTGGAAGTCGAAGGTACAAAGTGCTTTATGAAATTTGGCACTGTACATATGTACTTCCTGTAATCACCTATATGCCGTCGACGAAACCGCAATTGTTCACCTACCGATCCCGATGGTTCTGTGGCCAAAGCGACCGCCTCATAAATGGAAGGTCGGGCAGTCGTGGAAGTCCATGGTACACCGTGCTTTATGAAATGAGGCACTCTACTATTAAAACAATCGCCCTGGTTCAGGCAATGAGGCTACGCATCGCTTTATTGATCAACAGAAACATAATGTGTTTTTCAGGATGTTGTGTCCGATATCTCACATGAATCAATCAAGTGTGGATTGAAACTAAAAGCTGTATTGTTGGGAGACAATGCCTACTAGAAAATTCTTCTTTTACTCTCTTGTAGTGAGGGAAACAAGAAATACATACGTGTAGTCCAAGTTTAATGTTATCATTGCGACGAGTTGTAAATGCTTATACATTTACAAACTTTCAAAAAAATGACTTCTTAAAAAAGCTTACGCATTTTAAAAGAATAATTTGCCATATGATATAAAACCTTCATAAATCGTCAGAAAGGTTTTATAGACAAGAAATATGAGTACTCAAATGAGCAACGTTTCCATGGAAACTGTTGCGATCACCAACCATGCAGCTTGCCTTAGGCAGCTGACTCACCTTATTTGCATGACCTGTCACTCACAATGCCATTCAGGCCACTAACCAATCACCATCTACTTCTTTATATGTCTTAACCAATTATCTTGTTGTATGTACTTTATATATTACTATGTTGTTTTACAATAAATTAGAGTTAGTAAGAATATCAAGCCTTCTACATCTCTGTGTTTACAACGATACAATATCAAAGCCACGTGATAGAAGGCTCCGGACTCTCCTTTCCTGATTGCCCAATGTGGATAGAGTTACCCGTCTGACTTGAGCCCACATTGTTGGTGCCGTGACCAGGATCGAAATACTGGAAGTTGATTACGAATTACGATGGGTGACCGAACGCTGAAGAGAAGGGACAATCAGAAGTCACAAACTAATAAACTTTTCGCAAAGGCGGATACGATACTGACCGAAGAGGAAACTCCGGACATACGTCTGCTACAACAGACAATAAAGAACATTCGACAACGGATTAAAACTATTGAAACCTTGGATGAGGATCTAGCCAATGCAGCGGCAAACGATGATGACTTCGATTGACTTCTCACCGAAGCCGACGATTATCAAATCGAGGTAAGCGAGAAACTTGCCACCTACGAACATTTTATAGAACAGCAACCGAAAACCGAACCGCTCACAACAGGTGCCACAGCAGCACCTCCACCGAACTTTACCAGGAAGGTAAACCTACCGAAACTGTCTTTGGCACCGTTCACCGGTGATATCCTGAAGTGGCAGTCATTTAAGGACAGTTTCGACGCGGCAGTAGATCGAGACACTACTTTGGACAATGTTCAAAAGTTTCAATATCTTAAAGCGCATTTGAAAGATGAAGCCGCACGTGTAGTGGAGGGTCTACCCCTCACCAATGACAACTACGCTCACGCCGTAGAACTCCTGTCGAAACGCTATGGACAAAAACAAAAGGTGTGTGCCGCCTACATGAAGGCCCTTTGGAAACTAGATTGTCCATCGGGCACCCTTTCTAGTTTGACTCAGTTCTATGATTCCATCGAATCATACACACGTGGATTAAACGCACTTGGAAAGAAAGAAGACTCCTATGGTGATCTTCTTGTACCCATCATCCAGGAAAAGCTTCCCGCAACCATGAGAAGACAACTCGCACGAGATGATGACACTGAGGGTGAGTTGACACTTGATAAATTACGGAAAGCTATCCGCCACGAAATCGACTCCATTCAGGCTGCAGACGCAATTGATTCCCTCGTTCTTGACGACAACCCGCCGGCAACTGCAGCATTCTTTACTACAACCAAGAAAACGATGCCATACTTTCACCGCCCGTATCCCTGCGTGTTCTGTAAGCAACAGGGCCACAGATCTGGACATTGCACTACTGTCACTTCGAAAAAGGAACGGAATGCAATCGTAAAACGGGACAAACTTTGTACAAACTGTTTTTCTAAACGCCATACAAACTACGACTGCCAGTCAGTCTTTCGCTGCCGAGATTGTAGCGGAAAACACCACACTTCCCTCTGTCTGAGCCAGACCCAAAAGGATAAGTCTAATCGCCACAAGGATAACAACAAGCGCCATGATGAGCAACCACGAACCAGCAACCCAGAAGACAAGCGAGGGAAACAACAGCAGGAAACACACCAGCTCTTCACTTCAAACGGAGACGGCCGCCACCCTGTTTTACTAAAAACTGCGGTGACACAACTCTACGCTGGAAATTCTTCACTACGTGGAACAGTACTATTCGACGAAGGATCGCAGCGTACTTTCATAACGGAGAGTATCGCACGGAAGCTCGACTTAAATCCGATTGGAAACGAAAATATGTGTGTCAGTACCTTCGGCGCGAGTTCACCGGCAGGGGTAAAGTCGCTTCCGATCGTTAATGTTGTCCTCCACGACCGGGAAAATTCTGGGGAAATCACTGTACGCGCTCTTGTTGTGCCGCAAATCACTACGCCCATGCAGAATCTAGTAAATCCGGATGTTGCTAACTTGCCACATCTACGTAACCTAGCGCTTGCACACCCGCCAACTTACATGGATACATTCGAAATTGCCCTCCTAATTGGAGCCGATCACTATTGGAATATTGTGGGAAATCACATTGTTCGGGGCAAAGGCCCTATTGCTGTGTCATCCAAGCTTGGATATTTGCTATCAGGTCCAAACCCCACAGTTACCGCTTCAGTGTTTTCCACGAATGTCATGAACGTATCAGTCGCCACCCAACTCGAAAAATTCTGGGACATTGAAAGCATTGGAATAACGGACAAAACTACGACAAAGGACATTACGTATGAAGATTACACCGAAACCCATTTACGCAAGGAAGACAACCGATATATTGCCAAACTACCATGGAGAGAGGACCATCCGCCACTCCCAACAAACTACAACGTTTGCCGAGCCCGGACCCGAAACATGGTTCGCTGCTTAACACCTGACCTGAGGAAAGTATATCATCGCATCATCCATGATCAAGTTAACAGAGGTTTTGTTGATATTGTAGAAGAGGACGATTCCCACCAAGGACATTATCTTCCACACCACCCCGTCAAAAAGGACTCAGAAACAACACCAATAAGGGTGGTATATGATTGCTCGTGCAAAACAGCGAACGGAAACAGTCTCAACGATTGTTTGGACGCCGGGCCCCCTCTACTCAATGACTTAGCCGCCATTCTTCTGCGTTTTAGGACTCAGAAATTTGGATTATCAGCAGATCTGGAGAAGGCCTTTCTACACATCGGATTGGACGAAAGTGACCAACAGTGGACCAAATTCCTATGGCTAAGCGATCCCGATGACCCCGAATCTCCCTTCACCGTTTTCCAATTCAAAGCCGTACTGTTTGGAGCAGTCTGCTCACCGTTCATACTGAATGCAACTGTGAAGCACCATCTAGAGATGAACGCGAGCCCCGTATCACAGGACATTAGCAAGAATACATACGTCGACAACATCATCAGCGGGGCAGAAACAGAAGAGGATTTAGTAAATTACTATCACGAGGCAAACATGCTCTCAAAAGACGCCGGATTCAACTTACGAGAATGGGCTACCAACTCAGTGGAACTACGTAACATTGCACAAAACGAAAACCGCGCTAACCCCGATCCGGAAACCAATGTATTGGGGATAACTTGGAATACCAATACAGACGAATTAGCATATCCAGGTAAACGCGCACGCTCCACGGACAATGATAAAACATTGACAAAACGCGAGTGTTCAAAGATTACTGCCGGGATTTACGACCCCCTAGGATTCTTGGCTCCAACGCACATTCGTGCCAAAATGTTCATCCAAAAACTCTGGCGCGAAAATCTTCAGTGGGATGAACCCATGTCTGAAGAGCTACATAATGAATGGATTAATCTTAATCAGGATCTGTTGGCCGCAACTGCCATTACTGTACCAAGACCATACTTCAGCTCCATGCAAACTGACGCACCATACCAACTGCACGTGTTTTGTGATGCCAGTGCCGGAGCTTACGGATGTGTTGTTTACCTACGTCAAGTCAACACAAACACTGTGTCCATTGTTATGTCAAAGGCCAGGGTGACTCCTGTAAAAACACTAACAATTCCACGCGCAGAACTCATGGCAGCCTTACTAGGCGCACGACTGCTCAACTTCGTCACTGACAGTTTGAAAGAACAACTGGCTATAACAGGGTCAATGTTATGGTCAGACAGCCAGATTGTGTTACATTGGCTCAGCAGTGACAGAAAACTGCCGTGTTTTGTACAAAATCGAATCACGGAAATCAAAGCTTGTGACGTCATCACCGAATTCCGGTACTGCCCCACCGATGCAAACCCCGCAGACCTGGTCTCACGTGGAGTATCTGCTGAAAACCTCTCTGAAAACAATCTGTGGTGGACCGGACCGGATTGGCTGAAAACCGGAGATTGGCCAACGCGCGAAATAGGTCAACCTGATGTGCAAACAGTACTTGCTGCCATCGCTAACGAGGAAGCAATTAACACTGTAAATGTCAACAATGTCTCGTGCCAGCCCGCTGTGCCTTGCGGGATAATGAACATTCTTGACTCCGAGCGATATAGTTCTTTGCGGCGGCTCTTACGCCTCAGCGCTCTCGTGCTGCGATTCATCAACAACCTCAAAAGTAAGAAGGAAAATCGGCTGCACGCGGAGTTAAATGCTAGTGAAATAAATGAGGCGGAACAAAGATGGATCAAAGACACTCAAGCGTTTTACTACAGAGAGGAAATGAAGAACCTCAAAATGAAAGCAGAGACTCTGGGAACTCTTGCGCGTCAATTACGGCTCTTCATTGACAATGATGGCATTTTGCGAGTAGGAGGCCGACTCCATATGAAACCCATGCGATACAGCATGAAGTTTCCCATCTTGATTCCACCGAAAAGCCGACTTGCAGCTCTTATCGTTCTTGACTGCCACGCCAAAACAAGCCATTCAGGACTACAATCCACAATCACTTATATTCGATACAGATATTGGATCACACAGATCCGCGTCACTGTGCAAACTCTTCTACGAACATGCGTCATATGTAAGGTCATAAATGGCAAACCATACAGGAAACCGATTCCTGCTCCACTACAATCGTTCCGTTTACTGGAAGCCCATCCATTTACGGTTACAGGCGTGGATTTCACTGGAGCCCTGTTCGTCAAAGATGGTACAAGGTAGACGAAGGCATACATTTGCCTGTTCACGTGTGCAGTCACGCGCGCAATTCATCTAGAATTAGTGCTGGACATGTCATCTGGGGTAGTTGTAAAACAAGAAACACAGAAACGAAACAGAAACACAGAAACACAGAAACGAAACGCAGAAACCAGTCTTGTGGCGAATTCTGGTCTGCAGACTCCATCTTGTTGCCATGGTTGTGGCCGCGAACGCGGGTGTAACTAAAACTGGTATTCAGTCGGAATGGAAGGAGGAATGCTCATTTCCCAATACCCCTTTTAGCCTCATCAACGTGTGCGCAGATTGGCAGCATCCGGCCTTGATCGTGCCAATACACTACATGTATGTACTACACGGCGTAAATAGAAAATAGTCCTTCGAATAGCGAGTCCTGTTCTTTTGTACATTCCATGGCCTGTGCACGACACTAGGCTGAACTTCCCTACTGCAACCTCATTTACATAAACAGATATTTAAAGGGACTATTTAAAGGCAGCAGCTGGGCAGGCAAGATTGAGTTACTCCAAGTCCAAGTCTAGTGCCCGCCCCCCCCCCCCCCCCACTTTACTCTATTCTAGTCGCCAAAATTGGTCTCTCACGTCTCACATAACGTCGAAATGATTCACCCATGTATTGGTACCGTACCTTGCATTTAGTGCTGCATCAGACGGGATTTGTAGGATGATCCTGGTACTTCATGTAAATTGAACACTACAAGGCAAGATGTTGCACTGCACCTTCATTTAAAATAACATGCTGTAGGAATCGAATCGAACCTACCAAAGTACTACACCACCACCTCAAAAGACTTCACCCATATCGTGCCGCCCCCTCCCCCCCCCCCCCCAAGTTGCTCCATGTATCCCCTCAACAACTCTATTGCATTCCGGCTGGCCGCAACCCACCAACCTCAGATTTTACTTTTAAACGACAATAACAACGGATTTCCGGAGATTCGTTGCCAGACGTTCGCTCCCAAGCAAAATGGTATCGGATAATGGCTCTACTTATTTGGCAGCAGCAAACGAACTAACAGAACTGTTTAAATCCCGTTCAGTCAAAAGGTACTTGGCAGACCGTAGAGTACAATGGATTAACATTCCCAAACGTGCTCCCTGGTGGGGTGGGTTTTGGGAGAGACTCATCGGACTAACAAAAACGTCACTCAAAAAAGTGCTTGGTCGGGCCTTTGTGTCCGTTGATGAACTCAATACGCTGTTAATCAGGCCTGAACGACCGCCCGCTGACATATATTTCTGAGGATGTTGATGTGTCCCCACTGTCACCATCCCACTTTCTGATGGGACATTCTATAACGGCACTGCCGTACGACGTGGATACAGATGAACTTGACGATCCAACATTTGGCCAACCACAGGATCTAAGAAACCGTAACATTCGTCTTGGAAAGTTACAAGCTGATTTCTGGAAAAGATGGACTTCAGAATATCTTTCCTCTCTGCGCGAAAATGACCGTATCAGTGGCAAAGGTATAACACATAATATCGTATCAGTTGGCGACGTTGTTCAGATTGAGAACTCTTCTGTCCCACGCACTAGATGGAATCTTGGGGTGATTACAAAGGTTTACCCCGGTCGCGACGGACTAATTAGATCTGTTGATTTGAAAACAAAATCTGGTCAACTGAACCGCCCGATCGCGAAACTGTACCCCCTGGAGGTGAACTCAACCATGTTTAATGCGCCTGATGACAACGAAACACCGACTAAACCCCCTGCCGGTCCAATTGCGCAAGACGCTAACAATGATGCCCGCGATAATGCGAGGCCAAAGCGTAAATCTGCTCTCAAGGCTCAGAACAAAATCAAAGACTGGGCAAAGGACTTACTTAACTAAGAGACTGCACACTTACTGTTGAGGAACTGACACTCTACTTATATATTATGCGCTTCTTTTCGGAGAATTCTTGCAACTGTATGCATAATCATGAATCGTCATTCTTATAGACAATTGAATATATGTTAGTCATTGGATTAATCGTTCATATATATTGCTTCGTTAAAGATTTCACATTAATGCATACTTTGAATTTGAATATACATTTTGTGTCATTCAAACTTACCTATGGAACACTTTTGCATGTTACTCCATTTGGGCTCAAACACAAGAGTATCCCTTTAATTTTCTAAAGGGAGAACTGAGTTAACAGCTCGGCCGCCAGGCGGCACCCTGACCGATCCCGCGAGATCGCGCCGATCTCATGCCGCCATATTCAGTCTTTACTCTTGTGCTTCTACGAAGCACATCGTTTTTTCAAAGCTGCCGTGAATTCGATTTAAAACCAAATTCAACCAGCCAAGTCTAGACGATTTTTGGGTTCATTCACCTACGGAGTAGACCGCCAAACTAATCTTGGCATTAGTATTGTCCAGTCTATTTAATTATAGACATTTTCTTAGCTAGCTTAGTCGACCCGGCTCCATTATTTTGATCTTGGTAAGGTAGAGTTAAGTAGGCTATTCTCCGCTCTATTGTAATGAACAAGACTCAGATCCATTGCAATAGTGTTTAATTCAAGTAGGCATGTTTTCCTTTCCATTAATTATTGCGTCCTTTCTGGCCTACTTGGGGTTCCCAGTGTTTTTATTGTCATTGGTACCATTTTTTATATGGCGTACCCCTCCGACGGCATCCTTTGTCTCACCACAAAGGAATGCGTCTGGTGGCGGGAAACGGGCCGCGAAGACGCCTAAACCCTCTTCCGGTTCCGTTTCCGGGCATATAACCCGGAGGTCTAGCAAACCTCCCGCCACCACCCCTTCCGTCAGCCGAGTTCCGGTTCTGGTCGCGGCTGCGAAGGATGCGGGATCTGACATTATTAATGTCTGTGGTCCCAAGGGAGACTTACATCCAATAAGTCTCCAAGGGTTTAATATACCCCGGACCTCAGGGAACCTTCCGGTTCCCCTGTCGTCCGCTCCCCCGAGTACAAGCCCTTTGTACCCGCGGGAGCACCCTGCTTCCGGTCCGCCGATTGCAGTTCCGGTTACTGACGCGGGTTCCCGTTTTTCAGTAACCGAAGTCTCTACTGGGGGTTTTTCTCAGTCTTTACTGCGAAATAACCCCAGTCCTCACGGACACAGTAGAGTAGGGCCGGACCTTATAACGCCACCTCCGAAACGCCATGCGTCTTCGGTAACAGCGTTTCCGCCCTCCGTACCTCCTTCTAAAAGGGCTTCCGGTAGCTCCATACCGGCGAAGGAGTTACGGGCATTTCCGGTTTCGGACTTCGTCCTACAGGAAATGCAGGCACCTTCCTACGTTGGCCAACCTCTTGGGTGGAACCAACCGGAAGTGCCACCCCCTCCTCGTAGCAGAGGCGTCGTTCCCATGGAACGAGCTACGCAGAGAGGACATCTGAACTCTGGTTCAGAATATGGGCATCTTCCGCTTCCGGAAGACCCATTCGCCCGCACATACGGCTTCCAGGGTTCGCTTATGCGCTCACCCTCGCCTCAACCGCCAGTCGTTGAGAGAAGCCGCACGTCGGGTCCGGAACCCGAGTCGGGACAGCAACTGTCCCAGCTCATCCAGATGGTAGCAGGTCTTTCTGATAGACTCAGCCATCTGGAGCAGGGTTCCGGTTCCTCTGGTGCGCCTGGTCCCATCGGATACCCACCATCCGACTCCTCTATTTTAGAGGAATTTTCTGAGAACGAGAGTTCTCAGCCAGGCTACCGCTCCCCCAATCAGGAGGAGCTGTCACCAGAGGAGGCCAGTATCCTGTCGGATATGAGGACACTCAGATCCTTGATCAGAGCGTACCTCCCGCAGGATCTGTGCCCTACCCCGCCGGAACTGCCAGCCTTGTCAACACCGACCTTTTCACTCTGGGGACAGGAAGTGGATCCCAATCCACAGGTTTCTCAAGGCTCCACTCGGGCACTTGAATTCCTTCCTCCCTCCCCGTCGGTGGTAGCAGTCTCTGAACTCTCGGAGCGTTCAATCAGAGACTCACAAGGCGCCCACCAACGTACTTCCATCCCTGTCCTTCCGGCAGTCGGACCGGAAGCTTGGTGTAAACCGGGGAAGTTGTTCACGGCACAACTTCCTCCTGTTAGGCAGTACCGCGCTGACTATTATCGAGTCAGCTCGGCCGGCTGTCCAGCTGCAGCATCGACTTCCATATTAAAGGACGATGTACAGCTGGGCCAACTCGTGCCTAGGGTGACCTCCTCCTCGGCTTACCGAGACCTTAGAGCACAAGAGGGTCTGGCCAAAAACACGTTAGCGGTGCTCTCCTACGCAGAGCACACTAACCTGGCCCTAGCCAGATCCCTAAAAGATAATGAGTCACTATCTGATGACACAAAATCGCTTGTGACATCCTTGTCACATTCGATTAGGCACGCTATTGCGCTGTCCGCCAAGACCGCAGCAAATAGCGTCCTACTCCGTAGAGACGCCGCACTGGGCTCTCTCAATGTCATCAGATCCCTCCAGCTGGAAGGGGCCTTAAGAACCGCTCCTATGGACGGTTCTTTCCTGTTCGCAGATTCTGTACAAGAGGCGGCTCAAGCACAGAAAGATTGGGACAAATTATATGCCCCCACTGCGACACAGAGGGCCAAGACCTCTCTACCTAACGCTAGAAAGATCGAGAGGCCCCAGCAGGCATCGGGTTCAATCCCGTACGCCAGGCAGGTCCTGCCTAGGCCTACCCCGCCTAGTCAGCCTGCTCCTGCTGGATCCTTCCGACGGGAAGCGGAGGGTCGCCGGACTGGAAAGAGGAAAAATACTTCCTCTAACCAGGGTGGATCCGGTCCGACTAAGCACTCCTTTCGCCCAAGGGGTGCTGGCCGGAAGAGGTGACTCCCCCCTCCTTTCTCCTCCCGGACGCAAAAAGGAGCCGACTCCGGTAGTCGGGGGCCGTCTGCAAAAATTTGCAGACATTTAGGACGATTGGTGCCCAAAGGGGTCCCCAGTCCCAAACATATTGAGGTACGGAGTGAAACTAGATTTCAACCGTACCCCCCCGACTACCGTATATCCAACCCCAGTTCAGCCACCGAAGGACCCAGTCAAGGCCTCTGCCCTCCAAGCAGAGGTCGCGACATTACTGGAGAAGCAAGCTATCCAGGTCCTTCAAGATCCATGCTCCCCCGGCTTTTACAGCCACGTTTTCTTGGTTCCCAAGAAAGCAGGGACATGGAGGCTGATCATAGACCTTTCCAGGTTAAACACCTTCTTGAATGTTCCTCATTTCAAGATGGAAACCACCAGGTCTATAGCAACGGCGATACAGCCCAACGATTGGGCGGTATCGATGGATTTAATGGATGCGTACTTACATGTACCGATCCATCCAGACTATCAACACTTCCTCCGATTCCATTACGAAGGAAAGACGTATCAATTCAGGGCCCTGCCGTTCGGTCTGGCATCGGCACCCCTAATTTTTACGATGATAGTCACAGCCTTCGTCGCTCCCTTTCACGTGATGGGGTTCAAGCTCCATCACTACCTAGACGATTGGCTACTCCGTTGCAAATCGCGGGAACTACTACTGCAACAACGTCAGGTTCTAAAGCAAAAAGTAGTTTCCGCAGGTTGGATTATCAACGAAACAAAGTCAGAATTCATACCATCCCAAGACTTCGTTTACGTTGGAGTTCGGTTCCTTACGGCCATAGGGAAAATGCTGCCCCCCCTAGACAGGATAAAGAAAATTCTTCATCTCGTCGCAGAATTCAGAGGAAGGACTCAAGCTCCCGCAAGGCGATGCTTGAGCCTTTTGGGACTTCTGAATTCGGCAGCAGACCAAATCCCCCTTGGCCGTCTATATATGCGTCCCATCCAGATGTTTCTAATGTCTCTATGGAAACCCCACAGGGACCCATTAGACAAGTTGGTATTGATACCTCAATACCTACTCAAGAACGTCTGGAACTTCTGGGAGTCGGAGACTCGTCTCCAAAGCGGTGTAGATCTTGCTCCACCGCCCCCAGAAGTGTCCCTGTTCACAGATGCTTCCCTACTAGGGTGGGGAGCACATCTGAACAACGGGGACATGTCCATAAGAGGTCTATGGACAAGGGAGGAGACCATTCTTCCAATAAATATATTGGAAATGAAGGCTGTCCTTCTTGCCGTGAGGGCTCTTTCCCTTCGCCTGAAGAATCGGAGAGTAACCCTGTTCTCCGACAATTCTACAGTAGTAGCATATGTCAGGAGACAGGGAGGCACAAAGTCCGGCATTCTTTGCCAGCTAACTTGGGAGCTTTACCATCTTTGTGCCGACCTTGGAGTATCGATATGTGCCAGGCACATACCGGGCAATCGCAACATCCTTGCCGACGCCCTGTCCCGTCAGAACAAGCTAGTTCAGACAGAGTGGACACTCCATCAGGAGATTGTAGACGACCTTTGTCGCCTTTGGCAATCTCCGAAGGTAGATCTGTTCGCCACCAGGCTGAACAATCGCCTTCCCATCTATTACTCTCCACTTCCGGACGAAGAGGCCCTGGAAGTCGACAGCCTTACAGCCTCTTGGGTCGGGCTGAACGCATATGCGTTTCCACCCCTCCCTCTCATCCAACCAGTCCTGAACAAGATCTTGACCAGCCATCCGGTGAGAATAACTCTCATCGCACCTTGCTGGCCAAATCAGGCCTGGTTCCCAGCCTTGCTGGAGCTCCTGATAGATCACCCCAGGAGTCTTCCTACTTGGAAGCACCTCCTGTGGCACCCCCTGGGGAGATGCTACCACCAGAACCCTGGATTTTTCAAGTTTCACGCCTGGAACTTATCCAGTTGCATCTCCACCAGAGAGGCTTTTCGGACATCGCTGTCAAGCGCATGTCCGCACCTCAAAGGGGGTCTACCCTTGATGTGTATCAAGGAAAGTGGTCTACCTTCACTTCCTGGTGCAGGGAGAACGGAGTTAATCCGATCTCTCCCTCTATATACAGATTAGTTGATTTCCTTATTGAATTATTCACGGAAAGACAACTATCTGTCACGGCTATAAAAGGGTACAAGTCCGCCATCGCTTCTACCCTCCGTGTTTTAAGCACCTGGGATCTTCGTTGGGAGGACCAAATAACCCCTCTTTTCAGAGGAATGTTATTAGAGCGTCCTAGACCGGTTCACAACACCCCTAAATGGGACCTTTCTGTTGTCCTTAAGGTGCTCATGAGGCATCCTTTTGAACCCATGTCTATTTCATCCATGAAATATCTGACACTCAAAACGGTCTTTCTAGTAGCCTTGGCTACCGCCCAACGGAGATCAGAGCTCCATGCACTTTCTTTTAAGAAGCTGGCTTTTAGAGAGGGAGGGGAGGTTATCCTGGCTTTTATACCAGGATTTCTGGCGAAGAACCAGGGACCGGCCGCCTCTCGGCCCCCGGTTACTATTCCCTCTCTGTCAGGAACGATCTCTTATGATCTTCCTGACAGAACTTTATGTCCCGTCAGGGCCCTAAAGTTCTACATAAATAGGACAAAACCTCCCGGTATCCGCCAGGGGAGAGAGCGTTTGTTTTTGTCCTATAAGGAGGGAAATAAACGAGAGATAGCGGCCGCCACTATTTCAAGGTGGATTGTGGAGACTATTCGTCTTTCCTACAACACCTTGAAGACTTCCTCTGATCTTCGTGCGCTAGCTAACATCTCAGCGCACGAAGTTAGAGCACTAGCCACCTCCTGGGCTAACTACCGAGGAGTTGCTCTTCAAGAAGTCGTTTCCGCTGCATGTTGGAGTAATCACTCCACATTCTCTCGTTTCTACCTACGAGACGTTTCTTCCCTCGTAGATGGCATGCACACAATCGGCCCGATTGTGTCTGCGGGGCATGTTGTTTGATCCTGGCTAGATCAAAAAAGGGGGGGGAAGCCCGATTGAAGAGTCAAACGCGCATCTTGCGCCATTTTTGATATGCCCTATCTTCAACATCCAGGCAACCCCTAGTAGACTAGAAAGGACGCAATTTCTTATTGTTGTTTAGCAATAACTCATTTTACACCCTTCAACATGCCTTACTTGCTCTAAGCTCTGTTGCCGGAAAGAAGATGGTTTTATTACGCAATTCTAGCGCTTTCCGGAGAATGGGTCTATTACTCTCTATAATATGATTGTAATACCGATATCAAAATACCGGTCCTCCGGTTCTCCCCATTTCTTTCCCCTGGCGGTCCTCCTTAGCTAATATGCCGGTGGTGCCTCCTGGATGGAACAACAGCTCAGCCTCAGGTAAGTCCTCGTTTCCCACCTCCAATAGGTTGCTGGGATTCGATGCAAAAGTGTTCCATAGGTAAGTTTGAATGACACAAAATGCCCATTTCCTTACAAGAAATGGCCATTTTGTTAGTTCATACTTACCTATGGAACACGGCCCTCCCGCCGTCCCCACAAACGGGACATACTCTTTATTAACGCTCAAGAGTAAAGACTAAATATGGCGGCATGAGATCGGCGCGATCTCGCGGGATCGGTCAGGGCGCCGCCTGGCGGCCGAGCTGTTAACTCAGTTCTCCCTTTAGAAAATTAAAGGGATACTCTTGTGTTTGAGCCCAAATGGAGTAACATGCAAAAGTGTTCCATAGGTAAGTATGAACAAACAAAATGGCCATTTCTTGTAAGGAAATGGGCATTTTGAACTGAATAATTGGCAAAGTTTAGAAATCAATGACCAAGAAGTGCATTTCGTAAATCGACAAGGTCATATCTTATTCTATAAAAGGATAAAGAAAGGATTCCTTGCACTATATCGTGTCTTTCCTAAACCGAGAATGCGGTTGGAAGTGTTGTCAGTCCCGTATATATATTTTTTCCACTCTTCGAACTATCGAAAGGAATCAACGTTTTTATTTCTATATAAAAACAAAAACTTATTTTCCCGTGTAACATTTATCAGAGACATATGCTCTCCTCTTGCTCCTTTGAAAACTGTAACAAAGATTAATAAGGTGACCATTGTTAAGGTCAGAAATTGGCATATTGGGATACCGCGGAAATATCGACCAGAACACAGAATAGTAATGCTACCTAATAGCGTTCTATTATCACCAGTACGGACATTTAAACATATGGGTAAAGGACAGAGTAAGGAGACAATAAGATGCGCTAGGCGGTTTACGCCAGTTGGTTAGCAGAACGCTTCGAGAGGTTTGGCCATCACAGAATTTAGTAAAACCATTCGAGTTGGATTTCCGAGGAAGCAGATGTTACAATATGCGTTATATTGTCTTTTGAATGTTCGCGCGCCTATGGTCACATGACCTCCCAAGATTCTTTGTGTAACTAAGATGGCTCCTGAATACAGATTGTTCTCGCAACGCCCGTCTTTATTGTCTTTGTAAAACATAAGAAACACCACTTGAAACGTGGTGACAGCTAGATAAACGGAAAGAGTAAATATTATAGACTGTTCAGAAGAACTTAGTTAGTACACCCGCTTTTCGAGAGCGTTATAATCGAACTTTCTAGACATTCGTTTTCGAGTGACGTGCTAACCAGTCCGTGTCGTTTACGTTAATTAGTCTAGATGGCGCTACCTGACGATCCACCTGCAGGAGGTGCTGCTCCAGCTCCGGTTGCTGCACCTGTGAATTTGCCCCTGACAGGCATTTCCCCACCGTCTGCTCTTGATGTTGAAGACGGTGATGTCATTGGTAATTGGAAACTCTGGAAGCAAATGTGGTCCAACTACGTCGTTGTTGCAAAGCTTGAAGGACAACCAGAACAATTCCGAATCGCGCTGTTTCTACACTCGATCGGTGCAAAAGCCCTGAAAATTTATATTGCCATGCAATTTGGTGTGGGTGAGGACAAGAACATTCTAGCTCACATTGTCAAGAAGTTTGACGATCATTTTATTGGAGAAACCAACGAAACCTACGAACGTTACAACTTTAATAGTCGAAGTCAAGGTCCGTCTGAAATGATTGAGAGTTATGTCACAGCTCTCAGGACACTAGCTCAAACTTGCAATTTCTGTGACTGTCTTAAAGACACTCTGTTACGAGATAGAATTGTGCTTGGGGTGAATGACAATCGTACCCGCAAACGACTGTTGCAAGAACGTGCTCTTACGCTTAAGAAGTGCATAGACATTTGCAGGAGCATAGAAACTTCAGCTTCTCAGTTGAAAAGCCTTAGTGGTGACAAAGATAAAGCTGACATAAATCGCGTTTATAGTAAACCAAAAGGTCAAAAGTCTGCGAGTAGTCGAAACAAGTCTAGTTTCAGTTCATCTAAGCCTAACTTCTCTCGTGGAAAACGTGACATTGACTGTAAGTTCTGTGGTTACCATCATGTCAAGGATCGTGAGAAGTGTCCAGCATGGAAGAAAGAGTGTAATCTTTGTCATGGTCCTGATCATTTCTCAAAATGTTGTACGAATACAGACAAGTCAAACTCTCATCGAACCTCTAGGTGTAGCAAGCCTAAACTTAACTTTGTTCAAGACGATTCCCAGTCTGATACAGACTCCGAGATCATTGGTAGTATAAGTTCTGTAGACAATACCAAGTCGTGTGACAAGCAAATTTTTGCCAAATTTCTTGTCGACGATCAGCCCGTGAAATTTCAGATCGATTGTGGAGCGTCCGTGAATGTACTTCCGAGAAGGTACATTGCAGCCAGAGGTGTAGCGAACTGCTCAGTAAAAACTCTCAGAATGTAGAACAATTCTGAAATCAAGACAATCGGAAAGTGTCGTGTTACTATCCGTAATCCTAAGACTAGGAAAAAGTACTCTGTTGAATTCGTCATTGTGAATGAACCGTTTGTGCCATTACTTGGAGCTCAGGCTATACAACAAATGAAGTTGATCACCGTCAATACTGATAACTTTACTGTTGCTGCTGTGTCTGAGTCCGATCACCTCAAGGATCCGTTGTTGCTAAAGTATAAGCAAGTGTTTTGTGGTGATGTTGGCACTCTGCCAGGTAAAGTCCACCTGGAGACTGATGGTTCAACTAGTCCGAAGATATTGCCGCCGCGCAAGGTACCAGTCGCCATTAGGGACAAGTTTAATGTAAAACTCGATCATTTATGTGATGTGAAAGTGTTGGTCCCAGTAGATGAGCCTACTGACTGGGTTAGCCAATTTGTCGTTGCGACTAAGAAAAATGGCGATCTGAGAATCTGTACAGACCCTGGTCCGCTAAACCAGGCATTGAAAAGGGAACACTATCAAATTCCTGTCATTGATGATGTACTCCCTGAACTTGCCAAAGCCCGAGTGTTCTCAAAGTTTGATCTTAAAAATGGCTATTGGCACTGTGAACTTGACTCTGAAAGCAGCCTGTTAACTACTTTTCAGACCCCCGGAGGCCTTTACCGTTGGCTTCGTTTACCGTTTGGACTCAGTTGCTCGTCTGAAATTTTCAGAAGCGTTTGTCGCAAGCCCTAGCTGGGCTACCCGGTGTCTACTGTATACATGATGACATTTTCGTCTGTGGGTTTGGTGAAACCGACGAAATAGCGTACGCCGATCATGAGGTTACTTTGGAGAAGTTTCTCCAGCGCTGTGTTGAGAACAGAATTTTGCTGAATTTGCCTAAGACTGAACTTAGGAAATCTGAGATCATCTTTATGGGACATCGTGTCACTAAGGATGGACTCATGATGGACCCCAACAAGGTCAAAGCTGTTCTGGAGTTAGACAAGCCGGATGGAGTTGAGTCGATGCGCCGCTTTCTTGGATTCGTCAATTATCTTGCGAAATTTCTGCCAATGTTGTCCGATGTTCTAGAACCTCTTAGAAAGTTGACTCTTAAGGAAAACAGTGGTCTTGGACCGATGTCCATGACAAAGCTTTGGCTGAAGTGAAGCGTCTTGTTACGATAGACCCTGTCCTAGTGTATTACAATCCTAAACTGCCTCTTGTGATTCAAGGAGACGCGAGTGAGAAAGGTTTAGGATGTGTTCTTCTCCAAGAAGGCCGTCCGTTAGCATATGCAAGCCGTGCACTAACGTTAACAGAGACTAGGTATGCTCAGATTGAGAAAGAGATGCTTGCGGTTGTGTTTGCCCTGGAAAAATTCAACCAGTACACGTTTGGCCAATTTACAACCGTACTTAGTGACCACAAACCTTTAGAAAGCATCCTAAAGAAGCCCCTAGTGAGAGCCCCGCGAAGGCTCCAAGGCATGATTTTGCGAGCGCAAAAGTATGATTTTGAAATTCAATATCTAAGAGGAAAAGAGATGTATATCGCTGACATGTTGTCGCGCTCCTACCGCCCCTGTGAGGACAGCACTCAGGTCGAATTTGAACAAATAAACATGGTGAAGTTTCTTCCCATCAGGTCTGAGAGGCTTGAAGAGCTTCGAGTTGAAACGGCAAATGACAGTGTTTTACAACGTTTAAACCGAGTTGTGCTTAAGGGGTGGCCGGAGCGCAAGGAAAACTTGCCGCATGCTGTTGTGCCTTACTTTCATCTTCGAGATGAAATATCTTCGCAGAATGGACTTCTGTTCCGGGGTGAGCGTGTTATTGTGCCCACCAAACTCCGCAGCATGATGACAAAACTAGTTCACACGTCTCACCTTGGAGTTGAATTATGTTTGCGTCGTGCCAGAGAAGCACTGTACTGGCCAAGGATGTCCAGTGAACTGAAAGAATACATTCAGTCTTGTGAGATATGTCGTGAATTTGAGAGCTGTCAGCAAAAAGAGACACTTCAGAGTCACGAGTTGCCATCACGACCTTGGGAAAGGGTTGGATGTGATTTGTTCGAATGGGACAACAAAGACTATCCAATAACTGTAGACTATTTTAGCAATTTCTGGGAAATTTATAGACTTCGTTCTACTTCTAGTGCAGCAGTTATCCGAAAGCTCAAAGCGCATTTCGCACGCTATGGTTGTCCGGAAGAAGTTGTGAGTGACAACGGTGGACAATTTGTCTCTGCAGAATTTGCTAGTTTTGCTCTAAAATGGGATTTTGATCATGTCAAGATTAGCCCGCGTCACAGTCAGTCCAATGGTAAGGTGGAATCCGCTGTAAAAGCCGCCAAGAGGACATTGTGCAAGGCTAAAAAGTCTGGCACTGACCAGTATCTCGCTGTGTTGGAGACGCGTAACACTCCTACACAAGGTTTAGATTGCAGTCCCGCTCAGAGAATGTTCAATCGTAGAACACGTACATAGTTGCCCATGACGTCAACAATGTTGCAATGTAAACCAGTGGACACCGATATTCGTTTGAAAATGGCCGAAGGACAAGCCCGTCAGGCCAAGTATTACAACCGCGCAGCTAAAGATCTGACAAGGCTACAGGATGGAGACGTTGTTCGGATGAAACCGTACAAAAAGGGAGACAAGAGTTGGAAAAAGGGTGTCGTACAGTCAGGAGATGGAAATCGTTCTTACAAGGTCGAAACTGATACGGGAGTTTTCTGTAGAAATCGAGTAGATCTGCGTAAAACGTCCGAAGCGCCGCTTAGTTTGTCACAACAGTTCGAAGAGATTCAGGATGATGTTATTCTGACACCGGAAATCGATGTGTCTCAGTCTAGTTCTGATAATTCCGAAAGTGTTGTGCCTGACCCTGTTGTAGAGCCTCGCCGCTCCACAAGAGTGAGGCAAAGACCCGCTAAGTTCCATGATTACATGATGTGAGAAAATGAAGTGAAGTGCTAGTAACCTCTCCTTCATAAGAATGGTTTATGCTCTGAATACGAGAGTGTTAAAAGTGAAAGGTCCAAAGCATGAGACAATTTCGATGGTTTTCTGTTATAGACAATAGACAGAAACATTTATGCGCATTATTAACCAGTATTCATTATTCATATGTACCGTACAGTTAGCACAATCATTGCTCATTTTTTTGTCCATGTGTATTTCCAAGTGTCATTCTGTTTGATATTTGTCACAGCCACAGTATTTGTTTTGACAAGTTTAGTCAAGTTTTTTTCTGTTTCTTATTTGAGGTAGTAATCCAAGTTTAGATTATTATTAGTCTGCACAATAGGACTCTTGGACTGTTTAGTTTTGTATGTGCAGTTTTATGTGTTTGATTTGATTTGGATGGGATCATTCAAGGGAAAGGATGTTACAATATGCGTTATATTGTCTTTTGAATGTTCGCGCGCCTATGGTCACATGACCTCCCAAGATTCTTTGTGTAACTAAGATGGCTCCTGAATACAGATTGTTCTCGCAACGCCCGTCTTTATTGTCTTTGTAAAACATAAGAAACACCACTTGAAACAGCAGATCACACAAAATCATCGAAGACCTCTAGGCTATATCAATTGCGTGGGCAAACAACAACATAAACTAGAACTGAGAATTCACAAGCTGTGAATTCATGGCTCCAGGGAAACTGGTGTGGGCGAACTGGTCTGAGTTGGTCTTGATAGTGGCAACTGAAATCTAAAGATGCCAACTGCGCCACGGGGAATTGGAGGTGGCACATGATAGATTGAGGAATTGGGGCTGTTTGTCATAATGGAAAGTCTAGTCTATAAATATTCATCAAACTTTGTGATTTCAGTTTTCTTCTGTTCTAGATTATTCTTCGACTCTTTCACCAGTCTCCTCCATTCACTCATTACAGAGTCGAGTATTTGACGGCAATGAACTCGTCATGAACTCGATTTGGGGGCGTAAGATTACGGTGTCCGGCCACGTGTTTTTCTATAGGATGGGTAACCTCGATCCAAGTGAATAATCTACAATACCAGAGCGCTTGATATAACAGTGCATCCACTGTATGCACTGAAAATGTATGGTTCACCTCGGGTAAATCAACGAGGCTTCCTCGACCATCTGCTTTGCGTGGATAGGGTCGAGGTTACCTGGACTAGATTATTCTTTTGGTCTAGCCTAGTTGTCTGCAGTAGTAACAGGCAGTCTCATACAGTCAATCGGTCATTATTTATATAAACCCAATGGAAAAGGTGGCCATTGGATGAAGTCATCATTTTACAACGTTTAGAGTGAATGTGTTGACATAAAATTGGTACGGCCAAATGCATTTTGCGAATCATAATTGGTCGAAAATGTGGAGCCGATCGGTTTCTGTGGGCTCAAGTCAGACGGGTAACTCTATCCACATTGGGCAATCAGGAAAGGAGAGTCCGGGGCCTTCTAGCACGTGGCTTTGATATTGTATCGTTGTAAACACAGAGATGTAGAAGGCTTGATATTCTTACTAACTCTGATTTATTGTAAAACAACATAGTAATATATAAAGTACATACAACAAGATAATTGGTTAAGACATATAAAGAAGTAGATGGTGATTGGTTAGTGGCCTGAATGGCATTGTGAGTGACAGGTTTAGTGACAGGTTATTTGCATGACAGGTCATGCAAATAAGGTGAGTCAGCTGCCTAAGGCAAGCTGCATGGTTGGTGATCGCAACATTCTCCCAAGGGAAAGAATAAAATCGAAGGATTTAACTTGACAAAGAGATAATCAATCAAAGGAAAAATGTTAAGTGGCGTAAGTTATTCTCAGAACAGTAGCATATAAACCGGATGAAGACAATTCAAGACAAAGATAAAAAGGCACTAATAAGTTGAACCCAGCAGGTTACGTGGGAGTGAATAAACGGATCCAATTACTAAGTTTACAACTTCTAAAGATTCATTCAACAAGTTAATTAACTCAAGCATGCATTGTAAACAAGTTCCATATGTAGCAAACAAAGTATTCACCATCCTAAGTCCTAGTACAAACAAGGTTGCGTTGCACTTTAAAGATCAAAGGGGAAACAGCGTTTCCTATGTATCAAGAAATTCTAAAGATATCCGGTCAGTTGTCCGTGAAATAATTGAAAGATTGCGTTGTGTTATTTTATACCGTAATCCAAAGTACCAGTTTGAAGAAAGTAACCAGATTAAGTTCCTAGTCTAAAAATCAAACAAGTAAAATACATGGCTGAAGCAAGATTAACTGTGAGCAGGAAGTGCAATTATCTGCAAGTCTGTTCACAAGATTAGACAAGTAAATGAACATGTGAAAGCATCTAATATTGAATGCGTGAATATTTGAGTCAAAGTTAAATTCGATTGAAAATGGTAACTAAACTACCGAAGTAAGATTATACTGAAGTATGGTCATGATTACTTGACCTTAGTCAAAGTTGTACAAATTGTCTCACTCGATAAACCAACAATATGGTGAACGAATGAAATTCAAGGCAAGTTAAATGCCCATTTCCTTACAAGAAATGGCCATTTTGTTAGTTCATACTTACCTATGGAACACTTTTGCATGTTACTCCATTTGGGCTCAAACACAAGAGTATCCCTTTAATTTTCTAAAGGGAGAACTGAGTTAACAGCTCGGCCGCCAGGCGGCGCCCTGACCGATCCCGCGAGATCGCGCCGATCTCATGCCGCCATATTTAGTCTTTACTCTTGAGCGTTAATAAAGAGTATGTCCCGTTTGTGGGGACGGCGGGAGGGCCGTGTTCCATAGGTAAGTATGAACTAACAAAATGGCCATTTCTTGTAAGGAAATGGGCATTTTGTGTCATTCAAACTTACCTATGGAACACTTTTGCATCGAATCCCAGCAACCTATTGGAGGTGGGAAACGAGGACTTACCTAAGGCTGAGCTGTTGTTCCATCCAGGAGGCACCACCGGCATATTAGCTAAGGAGGACCGCCAGATCTGAGAATCTGTACAGACCCTGGTCCGCTAAACCAGGCATTGAAAAGGGAACACTATCAAATTCCTGTCATTGATGATGTACTCCCTGAACTTGCCAAAGCCCGAGTGTTCTCAAAGTTTGATCTTAAAAATGGCTATTGGCACTGTGAACTTGACTCTGAAAGCAGCCTGTTAACTACTTTTCAGACCCCCGGAGGCCTTTAACGTTGGCTTCGTTTACCGTTTGGACTCAGTTGCTCGTCTGAAATTTTCAGAAGCGTTTGTCGCAAGCCCTAGCTGGGCTACCCGGTGTCTACTGTATACATGATGACATTTTCGTCTGTGGGTTTGGTGAAACCGACGAAATAGCGTACGCCGATCATGAGGTTACTTTGGAGAAGTTTCTCCAGCGCTGTGTTGAGAACAGAATTTTGCTGAATTTGCCTAAGACTGAACTTAGGAAATCTGAGATCATCTTTATGGGACATCGTGTCACTAAGGATGGACTCATGATGGACCCCAACAAGGTCAAAGCTGTTCTGGAGTTAGACAAGCCGGATGGAGTTGAGTCGATGCGCCGCTTTCTTGGATTCGTCAATTATCTTGCGAAATTTCTGCCAATGTTGTCCGATGTTCTAGAACCTCTTAGAAAGTTGACTCTTAAGGAAAACAGTGGTCTTGGACCGATGTCCATGACAAAGCTTTGGCTGAAGTGAAGCGTCTTGTTACGATAGACCCTGTCCTAGTGTATTACAATCCTAAACTGCCTCTTGTGATTCAAGGAGACGCGAGTGAGAAAGGTTTAGGATGTGTTCTTCTCCAAGAAGGCCGTCCGTTAGCATATGCAAGCCGTGCACTAACGTTAACAGAGACTAGGTATGCTCAGATTGAGAAAGAGATGCTTGCGGTTGTGTTTGCCCTGGAAAAATTCAACCAGTACACGTTTGGCCAATTTACAACCGTACTTAGTGACCACAAACCTTTAGAAAGCATCCTAAAGAAGCCCCTAGTGAGAGCCCCGCGAAGGCTCCAAGGCATGATTTTGCGAGCGCAAAAGTATGATTTTGAAATTCAATATCTAAGAGGAAAAGAGATGTATATCGCTGACATGTTGTCGCGCTCCTACCGCCCCTGTGAGGACAGCACTCAGGTCGAATTTGAACAAATAAACATGGTGAAGTTTCTTCCCATCAGGTCTGAGAGGCTTGAAGAGCTTCGAGTTGAAACGGCAAATGACAGTGTTTTACAACGTTTAAACCGAGTTGTGCTTAAGGGGTGGCCGGAGCGCAAGGAAAACTTGCCGCATGCTGTTGTGCCTTACTTTCATCTTCGAGATGAAATATCTTCGCAGAATGGACTTCTGTTCCGGGGTGAGCGTGTTATTGTGCCCACCAAACTCCGCAGCATGATGACAAAACTAGTTCACACGTCTCACCTTGGAGTTAAATCATGTTTGCGTCGTGCCAGAGAAGCACTGTACTGGCCAAGGATGTCCAGTGAACTGAAAGAATACATTCAGTCTTGTGAGATATGTCGTGAATTTGAGAGCTGTCAGCAAAAAGAGACACTTCAGAGTCACGAGTTGCCATCACGACCTTGGGAAAGGGTTTGATGTGATTTGTTCGAATGGGACAACAAAGACTATCTAATAACTGTAGACTATTTTAGCAATTTCTGGGAAATTTATAGACTTCGTTCTACTTCTAGTGCAGCAGTTATCCGAAAGCTCAAAGCGCATTTCGCACGCTATGGTTGTCCGGAAGAAGTTGTGAGTGACAACGGTGGACAATTTGTCTCTGCAGAATTTGCTAGTTTTGCTCTAAAATGGGATTTCGATCATGTCAAGATTAGCCCGCGTCACAGTCAGTCCAATGGTAAGGTGGAATTCGCTGTAAAAGCCGCCAAGAGGACATTGTGCAAGGCTAAAAAGTCTGGCACTGACCAGTATCTCGCTGTGTTGGAGACGCGTAACACTCCTACACAAGGTTTAGATTGCAGTCCCGCTCAGAGAATGTTCAATCGTAGAACACGTACATAGTTGCCCATGACGTCAACAATGTTGCAATGTAAACCAGTGGACACCGATATTCGTGAGAAAATGGCCGAAGGACAAGCCCGTCAGGCCAAGTATTACAACCGCGCAGCTAAAGATCTGACAAGGCTACAGGATGGAGACGTTGTTCGGATGAAACCGTACAAAAAGGGAGACAAGAGTTGGAAAAAGGGTGTCGTACAGTCAGGAGATGGAAATCGTTCTTACAAGGTCGAAACTGATACGAGAGTTTTCTGTAGAAATCGAGTAGATCTGCGTAAAACGTCCGAAGCGCCGCTTAGTTTGTCACAACAGTTCGAAGAGATTCAGGATGATGTTATTCTGACACCGGAAATCGATGTGTCTCAGTCTAGTTCTGATAATTCCGAAAGTGTTGTGCCTGACCCTGTTGTAGAGCCTCGCCGCTCCACAAGAGTGAGGCAAAGACCCGCTAAGTTCCATGATTACATGATGTGAGAAAATGAAGTGAAGTGCTAGTAACCTCTCCTTCATAAGAATGGTTTATGCTCTGAATACGAGAGTGTTAAAAGTGAAAGGTCCAAAGCATGAGACAATTTCGATGGTTTTCTGTTATAGACAATAGACAGAAACATTTATGCGCATTATTAACCAGTATTCATTATTCATATGTACCGTACAGTTAGCACAATCATTGCTCATTTTTTTGTCCATGTGTATTTCCAAGTGTCATTCTGTTTGATATTTGTCACAGCCACAGTATTTGTTTTGACAAGTTTAGTCAAGTTTTTTTCTGTTTCTTATTTGAGGTAGTAATCCAAGTTTAGATTATTATTAGTCTGCACAATAGGACTCTTGGACTGTTTAGTTTTGTATGTGCAGTTTTATGTGTTTGATTTGATTTGGATGGGATCATTCAAGGGAAAGGATGTTACAATATGCGTTATATTGTCTTTTGAATGTTCGCGCGCCTATGGTCACATGACCTCCCAAGATTCTTTGTGTAACTAAGATGGCTCCTGAATACAGATTGTTCTCGCAACGCCCGTCTTTTTTGTCTTTGTAAAACATAAGAAACACCACTTGAAACAGCAGATCACACAAAATCATCGAAGACCTCTAGGCTATATCAATTGCGTGGGCAAACAACAACATAAACTAGAACTGAGAATTCACAAGCTGTGAATTCATGGCTCCAGGGAAACTGGTGTGGGCGAACTGGTCTGAGTTGGTCTTGATAGTGGCAACTGAAATCTAAAGATGCCAACTGCGCCACGGGGAATTGGAGGTGGCACATGATAGATTGAGGAATTGGGGCTGTTTGTCATAATGGAAAGTCTAGTCTATAAATATTCATCAAACTTTGTGATTTCAGTTTTCTTCTGTTCTAGATTATTCTTCGACTCTTTCACCAGTCTCCTCCATTCACTCATTACAGAGTCGAGTATTTGACGGCAATGAACTCGTCATGAACTCGATTTGGGGGCGTAAGATTACGGTGTCCGGCCACGTGTTTTTCTATAGGATGGGTAACCTCGATCCAAGTGAATAATCTACAATACCAGAGCGCTTGATATAACAGTGCATCCACTGTATGCACTGAAAATGTATGGTTCACCTCGGGTAAATCAACGAGGCTTCCTCGACCATCTGCTTTGCGTGGATAGGGTCGAGGTTACCTGGACTAGATTATTCTTTTGGTCTAGACTAGTTGTCTGCAGTAGTAACAGGCAGTCTCATACAGTCAATCGGTCATTATTTATATAAACCCAATGGAAAAGGTGGCCATTGGATGAAGTCATCATTTTACAACGTTTAGAGTGAATGTGTTGACATAAAATTGGTACGGCCAAATGCATTTTGCGAATCATAATTGGTCGAAAATGTGGAGCCGATCGGTTTCTGTGGGCTCAAGTCAGACGGGTAACTCTATCCACATTGGGCAATCAGGAAAGGAGAGTCCGGGGCCTTCTAGCACGTGGCTTTGATATTGTATCGTTGTAAACACAGAGATGTCGAAGGCTTGATATTCTTACTAACTCTGATTTATTGTAAAACAACATAGTAATATATAAAGTACATACAACAAGATAATTGGTTAAGACATATAAAGAAGTAGATGGTGATTGGTTAGTGGCCTGAATGGCATTGTGAGTGACAGGTTTAGTGACAGGTTATTTGCATGACAGGTCATGCAAATAAGGTGAGTCAGCTGCCTAAGGCAAGCTGCATGGTTGGTGATCGCAACATTCTCCCAAGGGAAAGAATAAAATCGAAGGATTTAACTTGACAAAGAGATAATCAATCAAAGGAAAAATGTTAAGTGGCGTAAGTTATTCTCAGAACAGTAGCATATAAACCGGATGAAGACAATTCAAGACAAAGATAAAAAGGCACTAATAAGTTGAACCCAGCAGGTTACGTGGGAGTGAATAAACGGATCCAATTACTAAGTTTACAACTTCTAAAGATTCATTCAACAAGTTAATTAACTCAAGCATGCATTGTAAACAAGTTCCATATGTAGCAAACAAAGTATTCACCATCCTAAGTCCTAGTACAAACAAGGTTGCGTTGCACTTTAAAGATCAAAGGGGAAACAGCGTTTCCTATGTATCAAGAAATTCTAAAGATATCCGGTCAGTTGTCCGTGAAATAATTGAAAGATTGCGTTGTGTTATTTTATACCGTAATCCAAAGTACCAGTTTGAAGAAAGTAACCAGATTAAGTTCCTAGTCTAAAAATCAAACAAGTAAAATACATGGCTGAAGCAAGATTAACTGTGAGCAGGAAGTGCAATTATCTGCAAGTCTGTTCACAAGATTAGACAAGTAAATGAACATGTGAAAGCATCTAATATTGAATGCGTGAATATTTGAGTCAAAGTTAAATTCGATTGAAAATGGTAACTAAACTACCGAAGTAAGATTATACTGAAGTATGGTCATGATTACTTGACCTTAGTCAAAGTTGTACAAATTGTCTCACTCGATAAACCAACAATATGGTGAACGAATGAAATTCAAGGCAAGTTAAATGCCCATTTCCTTACAAGAAATGGCCATTTTGTTAGTTCATACTTACCTATGGAACACTTTTGCATGTTACTCCATTTGGGCTCAAACACAAGAGTATCCCTTTAATTTTCTAAAGGGAGAACTGAGTTAACAGCTCGGCCGCCAGGCGGCGCCCTGACCGATCCCGCGAGATCGCGCCGATCTCATGCCGCCATATTTAGTCTTTACTCTTGAGCGTTAATAAAGAGTATGTCCCGTTTGTGGGGACGGCGGGAGGGCCGTGTTCCATAGGTAAGTATGAACTAACAAAATGGCCATTTCTTGTAAGGAAATGGGCATTTTGTGTCATTCAAACTTACCTATGGAACACTTTTGCATCGAATCCCAGCAACCTATTGGAGGTGGGAAACGAGGACTTACCTAAGGCTGAGCTGTTGTTCCATCCAGGAGGCACCACCGGCATATTAGCTAAGGAGGACCGCCAGGGGAAAGAAATGGGGAGAACCGGAGGACCGGTATTTTGATCTCGGTATTACAATCATATTATAGAGAGTAATAGACCCATTCTCCGGAAAGCGCTAGAATTGCGTAATAAAACCATCTTCTTTCCGGCAACAGAGCTTAGAGCAAGTAAGGCATGTTGAAGGGTGTAGAAGGAGTTATTGCTAAACAACAATAAGAAATTGCGTCCTTTCTAGTTTACTAGGGGTTGCCTGGATGTTGAAGATAGGGCATATCAAAAATGGCGCAAGATGCGCGTTTGACTCTTCAATCGGGCTTCCCCCCTTTTTTGATCTAGCCAGGATCAAACAACATGCCCCGCAGACACAATCGGGCCGATTGTGTGCATGCCATCTACGAGGGAAGAAACGTCTCGTAGGTAGAAACGAGAGAATGTGGAGTGATTACTCCAACATGCAGCGGAAACGACTTCTTGAAGAGCAACTCCTCGGTAGTTAGCCCAGGAGGTGGCTAGTGCTCTAACTTCGTGCGCTGAGATGTTAGCTGGCGCACGAAGATCAGAGGAAGTCTTCAAGGTGTTGTAGGAAAGACGAATAGTCTCCACAATCCACCTTGAAATAGTGGCGGCCGCTATCTCTCGTTTATTTCCCTCCTTATAGGACAAAAACAAACGCTCTCTCCCCTGGCGGATACCGGGAGGTTTTGTCCTATTTATGTAGAACTTTAGGGCCCTAACGGGACATAAAGTTCTGTCAGGAAGATCATAAGAGATCGTTCCTGACAGAGAGGGAATAGTAACCGGGGGCCGAGAGGCGGCCGGTCCCTGGTTCTTCGCCAGAAATCCTGGTATAAAAGCCAGGATAACCTCCCCTCCCTCTCTAAAAGCCAGCTTCTTAAAAGAAAGTGCATGGAGCTCTGATCTCCGTTGGGCGGTAGCCAAGGCTACTAGAAAGACCGTTTTGAGTGTCAGATATTTCATGGATGAAATAGACATGGGTTCAAAAGGATGCCTCATGAGCACCTTAAGGACAACAGAAAGGTCCCATTTAGGGGTGTTGTGAACCGGTCTAGGACGCTCTAATAACATTCCTCTGAAAAGAGGGGTTATTTGGTCCTCCCAACGAAGATCCCAGGTGCTTAAAACACGGAGGGTAGAAGCGATGGCGGACTTGTACCCTTTTATAGCCGTGACAGATAGTTGTCTTTCCGTGAATAATTCAATAAGGAAATCAACTAATCTGTATATAGAGGGAGAGATCGGATTAACTCCGTTCTCCCTGCACCAGGAAGTGAAGGTAGACCACTTTCCTTGATACACATCAAGGGTAGACCCCCTTTGAGGTGCGGACATGCGCTTGACAGCGATGTCCGAAAAGCCTCTCTGGTGGAGATGCAACTGGATAAGTTCCAGGCGTGAAACTTGAAAAATCCAGGGTTCTGGTGGTAGCATCTCCCCAGGGGGTGCCACAGGAGGTGCTTCCAAGTAGGAAGACTCCTGGGGTGATCTATCAGGAGCTCCAGCAAGGCTGGGAACCAGGCCTGATTTGGCCAGCAAGGTGCGATGAGAGTTATTCTCACCGGATGGCTGGTCAAGATCTTGTTCAGGACTGGTTGGATGAGAGGGAGGGGTGGAAACGCATATGCGTTCAGCCCGACCCAAGAGGCTGTAAGGCTGTCGACTTCCAGGGCCTCTTCGTCCGGAAGTGGAGAGTAATAGATGGAAAGGCGATTGTTCCGCCTGGTGGCGAACAGATCTACCTTCGGAGATTGCCAAAGGCGACAAAGGTCGTCTACAATCTCCTGATGGAGTGTCCACTCTGTCTGAACTAGCTTGTTCTGACGGGACAGGGCGTCGGCAAGGATGTTGCGATTGCCCGGTATGTGTCTGGCACATATCGATACTCCAAGGTCGGCACAAAGATGGTAAAGCTCCCAAGTTAGCTGGCAAAGAATGCCGGACTTTGTGCCTCCCTGTGTCCTGACATATGCTACTACTGTAGAATTGTCGGAGAACAGGGTTACTCTCCGATTCTTCAGGCGAAGGGAAAGAGCCCTCACGGCAAGAAGGACAGCCTTCATTTCCAATATATTTATTGGAAGAATGGTCTCCTCCCTTGTCCATAGACCTCTTATGGACATGTCCCCGTTGTTCAGATGTGCTCCCCACCCTAGTAGGGAAGCATCTGTGAACAGGGACACTTCTGGGGGCGGTGGAGCAAGATCTACACCGCTTTGGAGACGAGTCTCCGACTCCCAGAAGTTCCAGACGTTCTTGAGTAGGTATTGAGGTATCAATACCAACTTGTCTAATGGGTCCCTGTGGGGTTTCCATAGAGACATTAGAAACATCTGGATGGGACGCATATATAGACGGCCAAGGGGGATTTGGTCTGCTGCCGAATTCAGAAGTCCCAAAAGGCTCAAGCATCGCCTTGCGGGAGCTTGAGTCCTTCCTCTGAATTCTGCGACGAGATGAAGAATTTTCTTTATCCTGTCTAGGGGGGGGCAGCATTTTCCCTATGGCCGTAAGGAACCGAACTCCAACGTAAACGAAGTCTTGGGATGGTATGAATTCTGACTTTGTTTCGTTGATAATCCAACCTGCGGAAACTACTTTTTGCTTTAGAACCTGACGTTGTTGCAGTAGTAGTTCCCGCGATTTGCAACGGAGTAGCCAATCGTCTAGGTAGTGATGGAGCTTGAACCCCATCACGTGAAAGGGAGCGACGAAGGCTGTGACTATCATCGTAAAAATTAGGGGTGCCGATGCCAGACCGAACGGCAGGGCCCTGAATTGATACGTCTTTCCTTCGTAATGGAATCGAAGGAAGTGTTGATAGTCTGGATGGATCGGTACATGTAAGTACGCATCCATTAAATCCATCGATACCGCCCAATCGTTGGGCTGTATCGCCGTTGCTATAGACCTGGTGGTTTCCATCTTGAAATGAGGAACATTCAAGAAGGTGTTTAACCTGGAAAGGTCTATGATCAGCCTCCATGTCCCTGCTTTCTTGGGAACCAAGAAAACGTGGCTGTAGAAGCCGGGGAGCATGGATCTTGAAGGACCTGGATAGCTTGCTTCTCCAGTAATGTCGCGACCTCTGCTTGGAGGGCAGAGGCCTTGACTGGGTCCTTCGGTGGCTGAACTGGGGTTGGATATATGGTAGTCGGGGGGGTACGGTTGAAATCTAGTTTCACTCCGTACCTCAACATGTTTGGGACTGGGGACCCCTTTGGGCACCAATCGTCCCAAATGTCTGCAAATTTTTGCAGACGGCCCCCGACTACCGGAGTCGGCTCCTTTTTGCGTCCGGGAGGAGAAAGGAGGGGGGAGTCACCTCTTCCGGCCAGCACCCCTTGGGCGAAAGGAGTGCTTAGTCGGACCGGATCCACCCTGGTTAGAGGAAGTATTTTTCCTCTTTCCAGTCCGGCGACCCTCCGCTTCCCGTCGGAAGGATCCAGCAGGAGCAGGCTGACTAGGCGGGGTAGGCCTAGGCAGGACCTGCCTGGCGTACGGGATTGAACCCGATGCCTGCTGGGGCCTCTCTATCTTTCTAGCGTTAGGTAGAGAGGTCTTGGCCCTCTGTGTCGCAGTGGGGGCATATAATTTGTCCCAATCTTTCTGTGCTTGAGCCGCCTCTTGTACAGAATCTGCGAACAGGAAAGAACCGTCCATAGGAGCGGTTCTTAAGGCCCCTTCCAGCTGGAGGGATCTGATGACATTGAGAGAGCCCAGTGCGGCGTCTCTCCGGAGTAGGACGCTATTTGCTGCGGTCTTGGCGGACAGCGCAATAGCGTGCCTAATCGAATGTGACAAGGATGTCACAAGCGATTTTGTGTCATCAGATAGTGACTCATTATCTTTTAGGGATCTGGCTAGGGCCAGGTTAGTGTGCTCTGCGTAGGAGAGCACCGCTAACGTGTTTTTGGCCAGACCCTCTTGTGCTCTAAGGTCTCGGTAAGCCGAGGAGGAGGTCACCCTAGGCACGAGTTGGTCCAGCTGTACATCGTCCTTTAATATGGAAGTCGATGCTGCAGCTGGACAGCCGGCCGAGCTGACTCGATAATAGTCAGCGCGGTACTGCCTAACGGGAGGAAGTTGTGCCGTGAACAACTTCCCCGGTTTACACCAAGCTTCCGGTCCGACTGCCGGAAGGACAGGGATGGAAGTACGTTGGTGGGCGCCTTGTGAGTCTCTGATTGTACGCTCCAAAAGTTCAGAGACTGCTAACAACGACGGGGAGGGAGGAAGGAATTCAAGTGCCCGAGTGGAGCCTTGAGAAACCTGTGGATTGGGATCCACTTCCTGTCCCCAGAGTGAAAAGGTCGGTGTTGACAAGGCTGGCAGTTCCGGCGGGGTAGGGCACAGATCCTGCGGGAGGTACGCTCTGATCAAGGATCTGAGTGTCCTCATATCCGACAGGATACTGGCCTCCTCTGGTGACAGCTCCTCCTGATTGGGGGAGCGGTAGCCTGGCTGAGAACTCTCGTTCTCAGAAAATTCCTCTAAAATAGAGGAGTCGGATGGTGGGTATCCGATGGGACCAGGCGCACCAGAGGAACCGGAACCCTGCTCCAGATGGCTGAGTCTATCAGAAAGACCTGCTACCATCTGGATGAGCTGGGACAGTTGCTGTCCCGACTCGGGTTTCGGACCCGACGTGCGGCTTCTCTCAACGACGGGCGGTTGAGGCGAGGGTGAGCGCATAAGCGAACCCTGGAAGCCGTATGTGCGGGCGAATGGGTCTTCCGGAAGCGGAAGTTGCCCATATTCTGAACCAGAGTTCAGATGTCCTCTCTGCGTAGCTCGTTCCATGGGAACGACGCCTCTGCTACGAGGAGGGGGTGGCACTTCCGGTTGGTTCCACCCAAGAGGTTGGCCAACGTAGGAAGGTGCCTGCATTTCCGGTAGGACGAAGTCCGAAACCGGAAATGCCCGTAACTCCTTTGCCAGTATGGAGCTACCGGAAGCCCTTCTAGAAGGAGGTACGGAGGGCGGAAACGCTGTTACCGAAGACGCATGGCGTTTCGGAGGTGGCGTTATAAGGTCCGGCCCTACTCTACTGTGTCCGTGAGGACTGGGGTTATTTCGCAGTAAAGACTGAGAAAAACCCCCAGTAGAGTCTTCGGTTACTGAAAAACGGGAACCCGCGTCAGTAACCGGAACTGCAATCGGCGGACCGGAAGCAGGGTGCTCCCGCGGGTACAAAGGGCTTGTACTCGGGGGAGCGGACGACAGGGGAACCGGAAGGTTCCCTGAGGTCCGGGGTATATTAAACCCTTGGAGACTTATTGGATGTAAGTCTCCCTTGGGACCACAGACATTAATAATGTCAGATCCCGCATCCTTCGCAGCCGCGGCCGGAACCGGAACTCGGCTGACGGAAGGGGTGGTGGCGGGAGGTTTGCTAGACCTCCGGGTTATATGCCCGGAAACGGAACCGGAAGAGGGTTTAAGCGTCTTCGCGGCCCGTTTCCCGCCACCAGACGCATTCCTTTTGTGGTGAGACAAAGGATGCCGTCGGAGGGGTGCGCCATATAAAAAATGGTACCAATGACAATAAAAACACTGGGAACCCCAAGTAGGCCAGAAAGGACGCAATAATTAATGGAAAGCAAAACATGCCTACTTGAATTAAACACTATTGCAATGGATCTGAGTCTTGTTTATTACAATAGAGCGGAGAATAGCCTACTTAACTCTACCCTACCAAGATCAAAATAATGGAGCCGGGTCGACTAAGCTAGCTAAGAAAATGTCTATAATTAAATAGACTGGACAATACTAATGCCAAGATTAGTTTGGCGGTCTACTCCGTAGGTGAATGAACCCAAAAATCGTCTAGACTTGGCTGGTTGAATTTGGTTTTAAATCGAATTCACGGCAGCTTTGAAAAAACGATGTGCTTCGTAGAAGCACAAGAGTAAAGACTGAATATGGCGGCATGAGATCGGCGCGATCTCGCGGGATCGGTCAGGGCGCCGCCTGGCGGCCGAGCTGTTAACTCAGTTCTCCCTTTAGAAAATTAAAGGGATACTCTTGTGTTTGAGCCCAAATGGAGTAACATGCAAAAGTGTTCCATAGGTAAGTTTGAATGACACAAAATGCGCATTCTGCCCGCGTATCCAAGTTATATTAAAAATGGAGAGAAAAGGACGACGATAGCTTCCTATGACAGTGCCAGCTATTGCAAAGATGTTTTTTAAGACAATTGGCATGCCAATTGTACAATGTTTAGTTGAGCATTGGTGATGACGAGGTAGGATTATTGTGTGAAAATGACGAGTTGATATCTCAAACAACTTCAGTACAACCGGTTGGTTTCCACTTTCCTCGCTGGCGCACGTAGTAGAGCAGCAATAATTTCCCGTTGAGAATATCACTGAACATTTTACTAAAACGAGAGGAATCAGACGCATTTTGAACGAGTGCGTAAACATTCCTTTGTTTAGGTTGGTAGACAAGTATATTTCTTAAGGCATGAACATGTCCTCTATCATGTCGATGAACAAATAGTATCGAATTAGAATTGTCGTCAAACATAAACAGCCTGGCTTCATATTTACTCAAAATGACTGATACGGGGGGTTTGAAAACGACTGGTTCAGAAACTCTGTACGTTTGGGTTCTTTTTTCCTGAAAGAGCAGTTGTTAAAGTGTAAGTAGATGAGAGCTGCACTGCTTTTCATTCCTGTTACCACAGTACAGTGAGACTTTAACCAGGGACCCAGATTTTTCAGTACGGAATGGTATATGGTATGATTACTGCCACAATTAGTATCATATTTGACTTTGAGACAGATTTTAGCTTAACCACGATCGAGTTTTGGCATGTGATAAAACCTTACATCTAGTTGATACATAAGTCATCCTGTAGTAATCGCTACATCCTCCCTCTCGAAACATGATGCTTTCTCACTATGCAGTCGGCAAACATGGCCGCCAGTATGCTCTCGAGTATTGATAGTTTTGCAACTTAGCACCAAAAAGCAAACAAATGCGCAATGACACCTCGACCGCATGTTTTTATCAGCAAAACTTGGCTGAATTATTTCTCGATCATGTGTAACCTTCTTGTAAAACCTGCTTTGGGTTGGGACCATTGTCAGTTATTACCGAAAATATACGAAACCACTGTATCAAACACAAGGCATGATCATGACCACTGGGCAGTATTAATAAACGTTGCATTAATTCATCCAACATCTTGACCTATTCAATCAATGATCTGATTGGATTTTTCAAACAACAACATTTCAACATGAGAGAGCATCAGAACTATTTCTGTGAAGCCGAAATAGTGCCGATATTTTACAAATACATGTAATTCAATTTTATAACAAGTATTATTGCCGGCTATTACTGTAGAAGAATTATAATAAAACACACCGTGGCAACACCTTGGATACTTTCATTAGAATTTGTTAATTCGGGTTTTCCGTGAAGCAGGAAACCGCTTTACAACAAGTGGTCTATTTCAGCCAATCGACTGCACGGAGTCGAAGGTACACCCTGCTTTATGAAATTTGGTATTATATACTATATGTACTTCCTGTAATCACCTATGTGCCGTCTACGTAACCGCAATAGCTCACCCACCAATCCCAATGGCCCAGTCGACCAGGCGACCGCCTCATAAATTAAAGGTCGAGAAGTCACCGGTGACTATAGTTCACCGTGCTTTATGAATTGTGTTACTCTACTGCCTGAGGTGTCACCTTCTTGAGGGGCGAATGTGTTGAAAGGCACTGCTGCTCCAAGGCGTTGCTGCAAGTGCTCAAATACCGAAGGTCGCGCAGTCGCTTGAGTCGAAGGTACACCGTGCTTTATGGAATGCGGCACTCTACTATCAAAACACTATCCCTGGTTCAGGCAATGAGAATACGAATCGCTTTATTGATCAACAGAAACATAATGTTTTTTTCACGATGTTGTATCCGATATCTCACTTGCATCGATCGAGTGCGAATTAAAACTAAATGCTGTATTTTCGGAAGAAAATGCCCTCTAGAAAATTATTTTTTTGGAAGATATCGGGTGTCTCCCCCCCCGCTCCAAAAAAACGTACGGAGCGTAAACCCGAAATGTATTGAAAGATGGAATTCTTTAAATTTTGCATCCAAATATTATCGATTGGTGCTTGTAGTTTCAAAGATTTTGGTATTTCTTCTCTCTTGTAATGAGGGATACAAAAAATACATACATGTAGTCCAAGTGTAATGTTGACATTGCGACGAGTTGTAAATTCTTATACATTTACAAACTTTAAAAAAATGACTTAAAAAAAGCTTAATAGACATTTTAAAATTATAGCTTGCCATATAATACGAAACCTTCATAAATCGTCAGAAAGGTTTTAAAAACAAGAAATATGAGTCCTCAAATGAACAACGTTTCCAGGGAAACCGATCGGCTCCACCTGTTCGACCAATTATCAAATGCATGGCCGAATCAATTTCATGTCAACAAATTTACTCAAAACGTTGTAAAATGATGACTTGATCCAATGGCCTCTTTCGGTAAAAAAAACTCCTAATTTTATTACAACCTCTCGGTAATATCCATGGAAATTAGCTGAGTTAATAGACTTTTGCCGTGCACATCAGTCTTGCCGGCTGAATCATATAAATAGATACTATTAACATTGTGGCGGTGTGGTTCCCATTGTGTGCCCTCTCACTTCACACCATGTCAGTAAGTTTTATAAGTGCGGGAGGGCGTGCGGTAAGGAAAATGGCCAAACTGACATCATCATCCCGGTTATTCAGATCATAAAACAGACGGGCAGCTCCCATTCTGACCAGAGTTGCTGATGCCAGATTTTAAATGCACCCAGCGAAGATTTTTCAACAAAGCACCACAAAATCTCTATAAATGTCAAGAAAGCACCTGACCACGAACGATTAATGACTTCTTTCGGATCTCCGAACATTAACCAAGAGATGACATCTGACACATCATTTCATTCAGTAAGGTAGATTTAAGTAAAAAGCAGGCTCGCATTCAAAGTTCGATAAAGACCACTTTGTTCACATTTGATTCGGGCGAAGCCACGGTCATTTGAATAACTCTAAATAAGCAAATAGGCTGAATAAGTAATGAATGCATTCCAAATCTTCCCTAAATCCTAATGCAAGCATTTAAATTACGAGATACAATGGTTTCCTGCAGTACAAGACGATTTCATGATACTTCATAGAATATTTTCCATTGGGTGTATATAAATAATGACCCGATCGACTGTATGTGACTGTATGTGACTATGCAGACAACCAGGCTAGACCTAAAGAATAATCTAGTCCAGGTAACCTAGACCCTATCCGCCGCAAAGCAGAGGGTCGAGGAAGCTTCGTTGGTTTACCCGAGGCGAACCTTACATTTTCAGTGCATACAGTGGATGCACTGTCATTCCGAGCGCTCTAGTATTGCAGATTTTTCACTAGGATCGAGGTTACCCATCCGATAGAAAAACACATGACCGGACACCTGAATCTTACGCCCCCAATTCGAGTTCATGACGAGTTCATTGCCGTCAAGTACTCGTCTCTGTAATGAGTGTATGGAGGAGACTGGTGAAAGAGTCTAAGAATAATCTAGAACGGAAGAAAACTGAAATCACAATGTTTTATGAATATTTATAGACTTTCCATTATGACCAACAGCCCCAATACCTCAATCTATCATGTGTCACCTTCAATTCCCCATGGCGCAGTTGCCATCTTTTGATTTCAGTTGCCACTATCAAGACCAACTCATACCAGTTAGCCCACACCAGTCTCCCTGGAAGAAACCTCTCGAAGTGTTTTGCTAACCAACTGGCGTAAACCGCCTAGAGTATTTTATTGTCTCCTTGCTCTGTCCTTTACCCATATCTTTAATAGTTCGTACGGGTGATAATAGAACGCTATTAGGTAGCATTACTAGTCTGCGTTCTTTTCGATATTTACTTTGTTTCCATGGTAACCCAATATGCCAATTCCTGACCGAAACAAAGGTCACCGTATTGATCTTTGTGACAGTTTTTAAAGGAGCCAGAGGAGAGCATATGTCTCTGATAAATGTTACACTGGAGAAGAAGTTTTTGTTTCCGTGTAAAAATAAAGTCGTTGATGCCTTTCGATAGTTCGAAAGGTATAAACAACGCGGGATCGAAAACACTTCCAATTGCGTTCTAGGCTTAGGGAAGGCACGATATAATGCAATAAATCCTTTATCTTGCCTTTTATAGAGTAAGATGTGACCTTGTCGGCTGACGCCATAATATCCCTGGTCAGGCTGTCTTACTGTTTGCCAACTATTCAGTTTATAAGGCGCCTCCAGCCCGCCTATCCACGTCATATTAGATACGGTGAGAGTCTGACGACGCCAGGTCCGTTTGAGAAGACAAACGATTACAATGTTTTTTTTCAAGAGAAGCGGCTGGGATAACACAGATCCCAAAGTTGAGCATGGGTGATGACGAGGTAGGATTATTGTATCGTAACAACCAGATAATATCTCAAGCAATTTAAGGACAACCGGTTTATATCCTCTTCTGCGGGGAACGTAGTGGAACAGCCATAATTTCCCGTTGTGAATATCACTGAACATTTCAGTAAAACTAGAGGAAACAGACACATTATGAACGAGTGCGTAAACATTCCTTTGTTCAGGTTGGTAGACAAGTATATTTCTGAAGACATGAACATGTCCTCTATCATCTCGATGAACAAATAGTATCGAATTAGGATTATCGTCAAACATAAACAGCCTGGCTTCATATTTATTCAAAATGACTGATACGGGGGGTTTGAAAACGACTGGTTCAGAAACTCTGTACGTTTGGGTGCTTTTTCCTGAAATAGCATTTGTTAAAGTGTAAGTAGATGAGAGCTGCACTGCTTTTCATTCTTGTTCCCACAGTACAGTGAGCCTTTAACCAGGGACCCAGAAACTTCTGGACGGAATGCCTGATGTTATGATTTACTGCCACAATTTGTATCATATTTGACTTTGAGACGGATTTTAGCTATACCACGATCGAGTTTTGGTATGTGATAAAACCTTACCTCCAGCTGATACATAAGCCATCCTGTAGTAATCGTTACATCCTCCCTCTCCAAGCATGTTGCCCAAGGAGGATACCGCGGTGACGTCATATCACGTGATCCCGACCCATATTAGTGATCGCTATGGCCAATCAGATTCAGTCTACTGACAGCACCAGCACTGAACACATCTCCACGTCTCACTGTCTGGTGTGCTCCTGTACACAAAAACACCAATAGACATGAAATATTGCAATACCTAGTATGGATTCTTCCTGTGTAGAATAAAATTTACAGAGCAGATTAACTTCCACGAATAAAAAAGACGTTTGGCGTGGCCAAAGTGCGGAAATAATGGGAAATAATGTCTCCGCTAAAATACACTACGAAATACACTAGGCAATGCACTACGCGATACACGGTAGAGATGCAGTTGAGTTTGTTATTGTTTTGACTTAGAAGCCCGCCCATATCATAATATATTCATGTATTCATGAAGTATGAACTCGTTTCTGTCCCATACAACTCTAAGAACAGTCAATTTCTCCTTAAATCATCACCGAAACCGCGATATCCGCAGGAAGATTTCGTTCTAGTGTCCGAAAATGCATGATCTTACAGGGGCGCTAACTCGACAAATAGAGGGGATCTATGGGGATCTATGCGAGTTTTAGGTATTACAGGTCTCGAACTTGTAAAATATGTAAACATGCCTCCAAATCCCATTATGATAATGAAGAGATTGCCCCATATCTGGGAGACTGTTTTGAAACCATCGCTAATTTTGGAAGATCGGTGCCGGCTATTTGGTTTAAAAAAACCTATTTTTCCCCATCAAAACAGCACTTTTCATTATTCAAATGATAGCTTATTGTCTGAAGATATATTTCATAGCAGAAAAGTACTAATAACTCTGATTTGATGCGAAAAATCTAACTTTTTTGATGACTTGATTTTCCCTTGGCCGTGGATCGAGTTTGTTTACAATATGCAGCGCCATCTTGGAAAAGCCGTGACGTCACCGCGGTATCCTCCTTGCATGTTGCCTTTTCACTGTGCAGTCGGCAAACATGGCCGCCAGTATGCCCTCGGGTATTAAAAGTTTTGCAACTTAGCACGAAAAAGCAAACAAATGCGCAATGACACCTCGACCGCATGTTTTTATCAGCAAAACTTGGCTGAATTATTTCTCGATCATGTGTAACCTTCTTGTAAATCCTGCTTTGGGTTGGCACCATTGTCAGTTATTGCAGAAAATGTACGAGACCACTATATCAAAGACAAGGTATGATCATGACCACTGGGCAGTACGTATTAATAAACGTTGCATTAATTCATCCAACATCTTGACCTAATTCAATCAAAGATCTGATTGGCTTTTTCAAACAACAACATTTCAACATGAGAGAGCATCAGAACTATTTCTACGAAGCCAAAATGGTGCCGATATTTTACAAAAACATGTAATTCAATTTGATAACAAGCTTTTTTGCCGGCTATTACTGTAGAAGAATTATAATAAAACACACCGTAGCAACACCTTGGATACTTTTATTGAATTTCCCATTTGCAAGCAACAAATTGGCGATGAATGTCCCGCCGGACAATTCAACTGGGTATTTCCGAGTATGATTAGGAGAAGCGAACATTATGGAAAGGAAGGGGACTTAACTGAATGGGAGACTGCCGTACGAACGCACATGCTGAATCCAAACATGCTCGCTGCAGTGACGGCAAACTCTCCACAAGTTGAACCTCTGCCCGAGATGCCACTTCAAAGTTTATATTTCAATCCTTTATACTTCATTTTTGCCATCTATAGTCGATCCTTTTATCACTTGAATTACCCTGAAACAGCGTGGTAATTCAAATTACTATACCGGCTACTGGCCGCCGGATATTGACAATAGACCCGACGAAAATCTTTGTTGGTTGGTGAAATTCAGGGGCGAATGGTTTGAAAGGCGCTGCTGCACAGTTGTTTTTGATAATATTGCTAACGATACTTAAAATTTCCTGCGTCATTATATCATGTGGATGAACGAAATCAATATGCATTTTTGGCCCACCCGGTATTATAACGAACATGTTGTAGTTTTTTCTCTAAACTCGTGAGTGCCAGGAAGGCAGTAGGAATCAAATTCTCCATTCAAAGGTCGATAAGAAACGGCACTCGCAAGGCATTGGGAGCCTACATGCCGTCGACGTAACCGCTCACATACCGATTCCGATGGCCCAGTGGCCGAGGCATCCGCCTCAGAAATTGAACCGTGGTTTATGAAATTTGCCACTGTATACATATGCACTTCCTGTAATCACCTATGCGCCGTCGAAGAAAACGGAAAAGCTCACCTACCGATCCCGATGGCCCAGAGGCCCAGGCGACCGCCTCATAAATGGAAGGTCGAGCAGTCATGGAAGTCGAAGATACACCGTGCTTTATGAAATGTGCATTCCACAATTAAAACACTCTCCCTGGTTCAGGAAACGAGACTACGCATCGCTTTATTGATCAACAGAAAGATAATGTGTTTTTCACGATGTTGTATCCGATATCTCACTTGCATCGATCGAGTGCGGATTGCGACTAAATGCTGTATTGTTGGTAGACAATGCCCTCTAGAAAATTCAATTTTTTTTCTCTTGTAGGGAGGGAAACAAGAAATACAGACGTGTAGTCCAAGTTCAAAATTAAAAAAATGACTTAAAAAAAGCTTAATACACATTTTAAAATAATAATTTGCCATAAGCTACAAAACCTTCATAAATCGTCAGAAAGGTTTTTAAGACAAGAAATATGAGGTCTCAAATGAACAACGTTTCCAGGAAAACCGATCGGCTCCACCTGTTCGACCAATTATGATTTGCAAAATGCATGTCCGTACCAATTTCATGTGAGCAAGTTCACTCGAAACGTTGTAAAATGATGACTTAATCCAATGGCCTTGTACGAATGGCGGGCGGCGGGCGTATATACAGTGACTACTTAGTTAACTGGTGCTTGGTCTAAAATTTTCTAAGTCACTAATAGAGGCCCAGAATGGGATATTGTCGATTTACGACCATGTAGGGCCTATACTAATCACATTTCAATGAAGAAAATGACAGAATTTTGATTACATGTTCATTTCTTGATCTGGTCTTCTGTGGCCAATTTTATCAATCAATGGTTGGTATGAAAGGCAATTGCAGTTGTGTAATTTCCTAGGCCCTTTACCCTAACAATCATATTGGTCATTCCTGTAGAAAGTTCAAATCATGAGGAACACAACGTTGTTGTTACTGCTGATGCTTTCGCTCTTTGTCATGTGTCAGTCAATGATGGATGCTGGCAATGATGACGATGATGATGATGATGATGCCGATCAGCAGAATGGTGCTGCAGCAGTTGGTCTCCCTCGACGATGTAAAAGTTACACTGTTGAAGCCAGGCTGCGACATGCCTTGGATTGCCAAACAGCAATTGAACATGGCCGCATTCTAAATGTCAATGAGTATGCTAGGCGCTATCGACTATCCCCAACAACGCTCAGGAGATGGATACAGAACATCGATGAAATGACGGATCAAGTGGAGGAAAATGCAGAACGCCGGCGAGTCAGAACCGACCATGATGGTTGTTGGCCGGAAGTTGAGAATATCGTGCACCAGCATTTTCAAGAACGGAGGAATATTGCCCTGCCCGTTTCTCGGTCGGACATTGTTAATGATGCAACGATTGAATTTCAGAACTGGTGGGGCCAACTCCCACACAATGAACTTGAGGACATTGCAGCACGTCGCCCCGAAAGGTCCCAGTTTTCTGCATCAGTGGGTTGGGTTACAAATTTTATGAAACGGAAAAAGATTGTTTTCCGCCGTAAAACGAAAGATTCCACCACTGTACCGGCTGATGCACCACAGAGAGTGAGAGAATTTCAGACTGGCGTTAGGCAAACTGTAGCTGACAACCATGTCCACACGCTCTTGAACTTTAACGAAACGTTTGCTCAGTTGGACTTCCCTCCGATGTATACAGCTGAGACCAGAGGTACAGTAGATGTAAATGTGAAAACATCGCGAGGAAATGCCAAACTCGGGTGCACCGTTGGATTGACAGTTGGCTCCAACGGAGAAAAACCGCCTGCTCATGTTGTTTTCACGCAGCCGGGCTTCGTGCGTCAGATTAGAGATTTGAACAACATTCCAGATAACGTACGGGTCACATCCTCGAGGTCTGGTTGGGAGAATGGAGAGACACTGCAACATTGGTTGGACAATGTTCTTTTCCCTTACATTGGCGATTTTGACTTTAATGACATCCTTCTGCTTTTGGACAGATTCCGACCGCATCAAGCAGAGGATTTCTGTTACCCAATGGTTGAAGCAGGCATACTGTTAGACAATATTCCTGCTAGGTGTACATCGCTGGCTCAGCCGTTAGATCTCACTATTATGAGGGGATTTAAAGCTATAATGCGAAAGTATTGGAAGTTATGGAAATGTGATGCAACTGAGGCTGACGGAAATTGCCGCAAAATTACATTACAGGATGTACTCGGCATTATAAGTAGAGCATGGAATGATGTAGCTCCTGAGTCTGCGGCTAAGTCATTTCAAGTGGCTGGCTTAACACCTCAACCAGATGGTCATTATCGTGATGATGTTGCAGATGATTTGTTGCTTGGTGAAAACGAATTGTCAGACTCCGATAATGATGATGATAACTTAAATTTTGACGACAACTTGGAATTGTAAAACAGTTGTAGTGCAAAGTAGTGAATAAGTAAATGTTGTTAATGGCATCGGTTATGTAAGTGTTAGTTACTTTACCCCCCAAGTTAAACTTTTGGGCAAAAATCTCACATCCCCTCCCTGATTCAAATGTCACTTTTTTTAGGGTTTACCCTGTAAAAAGCTTGTAACGACATTCATTTTCCATGAAAAGCACTGGCCAGTGATCGTAGTATTGGATAGACTTTCTGCATGTCGGATTTCAAGCTATTAAAACTTTCTGAGTACTTGATGAAAGTGATCATAGTCAATAGGTATCAATGCCGACATGTGCAGTAGGCTCAAGTTGTCATTATTAGCCCATTCATGCTTCTCAAAAGGAATGTAGGCCCTGCACAACCCATCTGGGCCTAAAATGCATATTATAATGACCTATTATGGACTTAGAAAATTTTAGACCAGCACCAGTTAACTAAGTACTCACTGTATATATGTTTATTTTTCGTACTAGGTACAATCAGAAGTGCATGGTGTTGAAATATATACAGTGCTGTAACAAGTTTGACAAAATATCGATACAAAATGAGGACATATAATTTAGTTGTACATGAGGCACTCCAGCGGTAGAATCCCATCAACCGAGGAAGTCACCTAAGATGTACATAAATAGTCTAATATCTCATTGATCTCCTCGGTTGCTAAGAATCCATCACCCGAGTCCCTCATGTGAAGCAACTCTTGAATCTGAGTACACAGAAATGACGATGGGATTTTCCATGACTTTGTAAGACACCCTCTCCTTATCAGATCCATTCTTGGTACACGGTGCCTTGCACTAATTACAGTCAAGGACTTGCCAACAGACGATGTGCTGCCCGCCAGTACCATCTGTGTGCACATGTTGAGGAGTGAATTTGAAGACTGAGTAGAATTAGATATAAAGTTAATGAGGCGCTTTTCAAGGGTTATCATGATGTCATAATCATCAATGATAGCGGGAATAAGGTTATTGTGGGTTATGGGTGAAATACCGAGAACCCTACGCACACACTTCCTCCACGCAGTGTAAACACGCTGTATTTGGGGGTGAGCCAAATCCAGCACAGGGCTGCCGTAGAGGGACATACAGAAACTCTTGAATAGACCATATCTCACCACTGCAGAGGCATATTGAAACTGCGCTAGTAATAGATTTGTACGCTTGTACATATCCGATATTGTTGTTTCGATTCTCTCTCCCTCCATATTTGGCCCTATAGGAATTCCGAGATGTATATCATGTAAACTAGGGATCATGTCGATACCATTAAACCGGACCACAATGCCTTCAGTATTCCTTAAGCCAAACACCAGCAGTTTAGATTTTCCAGCATTGAACTTGATCTTGTACTCTTTAGAATAGTCATCACACAGTTTAAGCATTTGTCGCAGAGCCCAGAGCGACGGGGCAAGAATGATGACGTCATCGGCATACGCAAAAGCTCCAGCAAAAATATGGCTTACATAGCACCCTACTTTTGAAGTCTTCAGCTTATCTAGTAGTTCCCCAATGTATAAATTGAAAAGGATCGGAGATAACACGCCTCCCTGTTTAACTCCATTAGAAACAGAAAATGAGGGGGAGGTATAATCATCCCACCTTATATTCACTCTTTGAATGGTATACAAATTCGCTAGAAAGCGTGAAATAAGGGGGCACAACCCCTTGCGTTGCAATATCCTGAATAACTTGATAAAGTTGATACAATCGAATGCCTTGGATGCGTCCAGCATTACAGAATACACTGGGGTATCATTATTGATGTAATATCTTATCACCTCTTCCGTAACAAAACTACAAGAAACTGTAGAAAGACCCTTTTTGAATCCAAACTGACTGTCACTTGAAGTCAGAATATCACTATATCTATCAAGAATGATATAATCAAGTACTTTACCAATAATACTACTGAGGGCAATACCCCGGTAATCATCAGACTGATTTAGCGATTTCCTTACATTTTTAGGGATCGGGATAACGGTAGACATAGAAAAGTCGCTGGGGCAAGACCCATGGTATACCATGGAGGTCAGTAAGAACGACATATGAACGTGCAGCATACGAGTGGCGTTAATGTAGTGATCAGATGAAACATTCCTAATGCTATCACTCTTTCCCTTGTTTAAGCGCCTGATACCGGCCAAAATGTCGTGAACATCGAAATGGTGAGGTTTCACACATTCACCTCTGCCACATCTACGGTAGATATCCTTTCTTATATCACCTTGCAACACTGCAAGGTCTTCATCACGATATGACACAGAGTTATAGAGGGTACGGAATTTCTCAACAAACAGCTCCCCGATCTCAGCTTTACCTGATCTACCGTCCATAGTCATTGATACCGGCCTAGCTTTTCCCCGCACTCGCTTAACCTCACTCCAGAAATCATTCGTCTTGTTCCTAAGAGCATTAGCGAGCTTATCTGCTGACACCCGTTCCCTGTCCTTCTTTACATAATTCACCGCAAGATGGTATTCAGCACGTGTGCGTCGCCTTATCTCTGCAATAACACCCATTCTCGGTCGACCGTTATCCTTCCAGATTTTGTGCCATAATAGTGCCCTTTCCTTGGGTGCACGAACCTGGTCATTCCAGCCCGCTATCCCATCAGGTTTGTTAACCTGATTTGGTCTACACTTTGGGATGCTATCCTCACTTGCCAGTAAACAGGCATTGACAATGTCATTGTGATACCTTTCAATTTCATTACCATGCAGTGGGCATGTGAAGTGGCGACATAATAAGGCATCGGTTGGAATTTGAATATTACCAAGGCGCAAATCTAACTCATTTTTGTAACGGTCCAAGTTCTCAGGAGTTGCCTTTTCCCAACATGGTTTACCGTGCGTGATATGCATCGCCCTGTCAATTTTCTGAACAGGCACTTCCATTGTAATGTGGAGGCTGGAATGATCAGATACATTTGTCCCACTGTGTACCACATGATAGCTTTTTATTAAATCAAACATATTGTGAGAAACTAAGAAGTGGTCTAACTTCGACCTTACACCAGAGATTTTACTCTCAAAGGTGAAATCTACCTCAGCCTTTATGTGGTTTATACCGCACCGCAAGGTTTCCTCAGTCATGAACCGTTGCAGTGCTACAGTGTGACCAGACCGTGGCCTATCAAAATCTGTATTCCAGCCCCCACCAATGGATAAGTAATTGGCATCAGTACTATCGCACAGCCTGGAAATCTCTCTGAGCACCTCAACGTACTCCAAGACATTCTCTGGACAATCAGTAGGCATATATACGTTAACAAATAGAAAGCACATATTGTTCTCATTAAACCGTACTTGAATGGCACAAAGTCGACTTGACTTGCACTCAATTGGTGTAACTGACGCTGCAATGTTCGGGGACCAGAGAAACGCACACCCCCCATACGGCCGACCTTGTAGTAAAGTAGTTCCATCCATTGCGGAAGAACCATACACATTGGCATCATAACCAAGCTGACTGAGTTCGCGTTTTAATTGCGGGAGTTGATCCTGGTAGAGCCAGTGCTCTTGAATGTAAACAAAGTCAGAAATCTTAAGAATGTCACAGATATACTCTTTCCGGCCCGCGCCGAGACCGTTACAATTATAGGTTGCAACACTGAGAATAGTCATTGTTAACGCAAATAGTTCTGGGCGTACAGATAAGTTCATAAACTGGACTGAGGTTGTGGAACCTCCGCTTTGTTAGGGGGGATATATTTCCGAACGCGAACACCTTCAGGCCAGAGTTCGTTGTCAAATAAATCTTTGGAGTTGGAGACGGGAACAGTTAGTCGAAATGATTTGTAACTCGCATCTGGATGCGACACTTGCTGTAAGTTTCGGACACTGAAACCCCTGTCAGTAATGAAAGTTTTCAGGTCATTTGTTTGGGTATCTCCATCTACTCGGTGTATGAAAATGTCCCGACTTGGTTCAGGGGCACCTTTGAAGACAGTTCCATCACTAACCTTTGCTTTCCCTTGTACGATCCTCCTGCGCCGATTCTCCGTTTTTCTCTCCTTGCGTTGCTGATGTGAGGAGTATCTAAAGCTGTCATCGGATTGCCTACTACCATCACTCAGCTCACCTACCGATCCCGATGGCCCAGTGGACCAGGCGACCGCCTCATAAATTGAGGGTCGAGAAGTCACTGGTGACTATAGTTCACCGTGCTTTATGAATTGTGTTACTCTACTTCCTGAGGTGTCACCTTCTTGAGGGGCGAATGTGTTGAAAGGCACTGCTGCTCAAAGGCGTTGCTGCAAGTGCTCAAATACCGAAGGTCGAGCTGACGCTGGAGTCGAAGGTACATCGTGCTTTATGGAATGCGGCACTCTACTATCAAAACACTCTCCCTGGTTCAGGCAATGAGAATACGAATCGCTTTATTGATCAACAGAAACATAATGTTTTTTTCACGATGTTGTATCCGATATCTCACTTGCATCGATCGAGTGCGAATTAAAACTAAATGCTGCATTTTCGGGAGAAAATGCCCTCTAGAAAATTATTTTTTTGGAAGATATCGGGTGTCCCCCCCCCCGCTCCAAAAAACGTACGGAGCGTAAACCCGAAATGTCGTGAAAGATGGAATTCTTTAAATTTTGCATCCAAATATTATCGATTGGTGCTTGTAGTTTCAAAGATTTTGGTATTTCTTCTCTCTTGTAATGAGGGATACAAAAAATACATACATGTAGTCCAAGTGTAATGTTGACATTGCGACGAGTTGTTAATTCTTATACATTTACAAACTTTAAAAAAATGACTTAAAAAAAGCTTAATAGACATTTTAAAATTATAACTTGCCATTTAATACAAAACCTTCATAAATCGTCAGAAAGGTTTTAAAAACAAGAAATATGAGTCCTCAAATGAACAACGTTTCCAGGGAAACCGATCGGCTCCACCTGTTCGACCAATTATCAAATGCATGGCCGAATCAATTTCATGTCAACAAATTTACTCAAAACGTTGTAAAATGATGACTTGATCCAATGGCCTCTTTCGGTAAAAAAACTCCTAATTATATTACAACCTCTCGGTAATATCCATGGAAATTAGCTGAGTTAATAGACTTTTGCCGTGCACATCAGTCTTGCCGGCTGAATCATATAAATAGATACTATTAACATTGTGGCGGTGTGGTTCCCATTGTGTGCCCTCTCACTTCACACCATGTCAGTAAGTTTTATAAGTGCGGGAGGGCGTGCGGTAAGGAAAATGGCCAAACTGACATCATCATCCCGGTTATTCAGATCATAAAACAGACGGGCAGCTCCCATTCTGACCAGAGTTGCTGATGCCAGATTTTAAATGCACCCAGCGAAGATTTTTCAACAAAGCACCACAAAATCTCTATAAATGACAAGAAAGCACCTGACCACGAACGATTAATGACTTCCTTCGTATCTCCTAGCATTAACCAAGAGATTGACATCTGACACATATCATTTGATTCAGTCAGGTAGATTTAGGCAAAAAGCAAGCTCGCATTCAAAGATCGATAAATACCACTTTGTTTACATTTGATTCGGGCGAAACCACGGTCATTTGAATAATTACTCTAAATAAGCAAATAGGCTGAATAAGTAATGAATGCATTCCAAATCTTCCCTAAATCCGAATGCAAGCATTTGAATTACGAGATATGACTTCATAGAACATTTTCCATTGGGTGTATATAAATAATGACCCGATCGACTGTACGTGACTGTATGTGACTCTGCAGACAACTTGGCCAGACCTAAAGAATAATCTAGTCCAAGAAACCTCGACCCTGTCCGCCGAAAAGCAGAGGGTCGAGGAAGCCTCATTGATTTACCCGAGACGAACCATACATTTTCAGTGCTTACAGTGGATGCACTGCCATACGAAACGCTCTGGTATTGCAGATTATTCACCTGGATCGAGGTTACCCATCCCAAAGAAAAACACGTGGCCGGACACCGGAATCTTACGCCCCCAAATCGAGTTCATGACGAGTTCATTGCCGTCAAGTACTCGTCTCTGTAATAAGTGAAAGGAGGAGACTGGTGAAAGAGTCTAAGAATAATCTAGAACAGAAGAAAACTGAAATCACAAAGTTTGATGAATATTTATAGACATTCCATTCCTCGTGGCGGGGTTGGCATCTTTAGATTTCCGTTGCGACTATCAAGACCAACTCATACCAGTTCGCCCACACCAGTCTCCCTGGAGTCATGAATTTACAGCTTGTGAATTTTCAGTTCTAGTTGATGTTGTTGTTTTCTCAAGCAATTGATATAGCCTATAGGTCTTCGATGATTCTGTGTGATCTGCTTCCTCGGAAATCCTACTCGAATGGTTTTATTAATTTCTGAGATGGCCAAACCTCTCGAAGCGTTTTGCTAACCCACTGCCGTAAACCGCCTAGCGTATTTTATTGTCTCCTTGCTCTGTCCTTTACCCACATCTTCAATTGTCCGTACGGGTGATAATAGAAAGCTATTAGGTAGCATTACTAGTCTGCGTTCTTTTCGATAGTTACGTTGTTTCCACGGTATCCCAATATGCCAATTACTGACCGAAACATTGGTCACCTTATTAATCTTTGTAACAATTTTCAAAGGAGCCAGAGGAGAGCATATGTCTCTGATAAATGTTACACTGGAAAGTAAGTTTTTGTTTCTATTTGAAAATAAAAGCGTTGATTCCTTTCGATAGTCCGAAAAGTGAAAAGTTTGTATATACGGGACCGACAACACTTCCAACCGCATTCTCGGTTGAGGAAAGACACGATATAGTGCAAGGAATCCTTTCTTTATCCTTTTATAGAATAAGATATGACCTTGTCGACATACGCAATAATGTCCTTTGGCAATGCATTCTAAACTTTGCCAATTATTCAGTTCAAAAATCGCATTCTGCCCGCGTATCCAAGTTATATTAAAAATGGAGAGAAAAGGACGACGATAGCTTCCTATGACAGTGCCAGCTATTACAAAGATGTTTTTCAAGACAATGGGCACGCCAATATTACAATGTTTAGTTGAACATGGGTGATGACGAGGTAGGCTTATTGTGTGAAAATGACGAGTTGATATCTCAAACAACTTAAGTACAACCGGTTTGTATCCACTTTTCCGCCGCACGTAGTAGCGCAGCCATAATTTCCCGTAGCGAATATCACTGAACATTTTACTAAAACGAGAGGAAACAGACGCATTATGAACGAGTGCGTAAACATTCCTTTGTTCAGGTCGGTAGACAAGTATATTTCTTAAGGCATGAACATGTCCTCTATCATGTCGATGAACAAATAGTATCGAATTAGAATTGTCGTCAAACATAAACAGCCTGGCTTCATATTTATTCAAAATGACTGATACGGGGGGTTTGAAAACGACTGGTTCAGAAACTCTGTACGTTTGGGTTCTTTTTTCCTGAAAGAGCAGTTATTAAAGTGTAAGTAGATGAGAGCTGCATTGCTTTCATTCTTGTTACCACAGTACAGTGAGCCTTTAACCAGGGACCCAGAAACTTCTGTATGGAATGCCTGATGGTATGATTTACTGCCACAATTTGTATCATATTTGACTTTGAGACAGATTTTTGCTATACCACGATCGAGTCTTGGCATGTGATAAAACCTTACCTCTAGTTGATACATAAGCCATCCTCTAGTAATCTTCACATCCTCCCTCTCCAAACATGTTGCCTTCTCACTATGCATTCGGCAAACATGGCCGTCATTATGCCCTGGGGTGTTAATAGTTTTGCAACTTAGCACCAAAAAGCAAACAAATGCGCAATGACACCTCGACCGCATCTTTTTGTCAGCAAAACTTGGCTGAATTATTTCTCGATCATGTGTAACCTTTTTGTAAAACCTGCTTTGGGTTGGGACCATTGTTAGTTATTACCGAAAATGTACGAGACCACTATATCAAAGACAAGGCATGATCATGACCACTAGGCAGTATTAATAAACGTTACATTAATTCATCCAACATCTTGACCTAATTCAATCAAAGATCTGATTGGCTTTTTTCAAACAACAACATTTCAACATGAGAGAGCATCAGAACTATTTCTGTGAAGCCGAAATAGTGCCGATATTTTACAAATACATGTAATTCAATTTTATAACAAACATTATTGCCGGCTGTTACTGTAGAAGAATTATAATAAAACACACCGTGGCAACACCTTGGATACTTTTATTGAATTTCCCATTTGCAAGCAACAAGTTGGCGATGATCGTTCTGCTGGACAATTGATCCGGGTATTTCCGAGTATGATTAGGACAAGCGAACATCGCCGAAAAGAAGAGGACTAAACTGAATAAGAGACTGTCGTACGAACGCACAAACTATATCCAAACATTCTCGCGCGCTGCAGTGACGGCAAACTCTCCACAAGTTGAACCTTTGCCCGAGATGCCACTTCAAAGATTATATTTCATTCCTTTATACTTCATTTTTGCAATTTATAGTCGATCCTTTTATCACTTGAATAACCCTGAAACAGCGTGGTATTCAAATTACTATACCGGCTACTGGTCGCTGGATATTGACAATAGACCCGACGAAAATCTTTGTTGGTTGGTGAAATTAAGGGGCGAATGGTTTGAAAGCCGCTGCCGTACAGTTTTTTTTGAAAATATTGCTAACAAATCTTAAAATTTCCTGCGTCATTATATCATGTGAAGAACGAAATCAATATGCAGAGGTTTAGAGTTTTTCTAACAATTTTTTCCCATTTTTGGCCCACCCGGTATCATAACGAACATGTTGTAGTTTCTTCTCAAAACTCGTGAGTGCCAGGAAGGCAGTGGGAATCAAATTCTCCATTCAAAAGTCAGTAAGAAATAGCATTCGCATGGTATTGGGAGCCTACTTGCCGTCGACGTAACCGTTCACATACCGATCCCGATGGCCCAGTGGCTCAGGCGTCCGCCTCAGAAATGGAAGGTCGAGCAGTCGTGAGAGTCGAAGGTACACCGTGCTTTATGAAATGAGGCACTTTACTATTAAAACAATCGCCCTGGTTCAGGCAATGAGGCTACGCATCGCTTTATTGATCAACAGAAACATAATGTGTTTTTCAGGATGTTTGTCCGATATCTCACATGAATCAATCGAGTGTGGATTGAAACTAAAAGCTGTATTGTTGGGAGACAATGCCTACTAGAAAATTCTTCTTTTACTCTCTTGTAGTGAGGGAAACAAGAAATACATACGTGTAGTCCAAGTTTAATGTTATCATTGCGACGAGTTGTAAATGCTTATACATTTACAAACTTTCAAAAAAATGACTTCTTAAAAAAAGCTTACGCATTTTAAAATAATAATTTGCCATATGATATAAAACCTTCATAAATCGTCAGAAAGGTTTTATAGACAAGAAATATGAGTACTCAAATGAGCAACGTTTCCATGGAAACCGATCGGCTCCACATTTTCGACCAATTATGATTCGTAAAATGCATATGGCCGTACCAATTTCATGTCAACACATTCACTCTAAAGGTTGTAAAATGATGACTTTATCCAATGGCCACTTTTTCCATTGGGTTTATATAAATAATGACCCGATTGACTGTATGAGACTGCCTGTTACTCTGCAGACAACTAGGCTGGACCAAAAGAATAATCTAGTCCAGGTAACCTCGACCCTATCCGCCGCAAAGCAGATGGTCGAGGAAGCCTCGTTGATTTACCCGAGGTGAACCATACATTTTCAGTGCATACAGTGGATGCACTGTTATATCAAGCGCTCTGGTATTGTAGATTATTCACTTGGATGGAGGTGACCCATCCTACAGAAAAACACGTGGCCGGTCACTGGAATCTTACGCCCGCAAATCGAGGTCATGACGAGTTCATTGCCGTCAAGTACTCGTCTCTGTAATGAGTGAATGGAGGAGACTGGTGAACGAGTCTAAGAATAATCTAGAACAGAAGAAAACTGAAATCACAAAGTTTGATGAATATTTATAGACTTTCCATTATGACCAACAGCCCCAATTCCTCAATCTATCATGTGCCACCTCCAATTCCCCGTGGCGCATTTGCCATCTTTAGATTTCAGTTGCCATTATCAAGACCAACTCATACCAGTTCGCTCACACCAGTCTCCCTGGAGTCATGCATTTACAGCTTGTGAATTCTCAGTTCTAGTTGATGTTGTTGTTTGCCCTCGCAATTGATATAGCCTATAGGTCTTCGATGATTTTGTGTGATCTGCTTCCTCGGAAATCCTACTCGAATGGTTTTATTAATTTCTGTGATGGCCAAACCTCTCGAAGCGTTTTGCTAACCAACTGGGGTAAACCGGCACGCAAATGATACAATGTTTAGTTGAACATAGGTGATGACGAGGTAGGATAATTGTGTGAAAATGACGAGTTGATATCTCAAACAACTTAAGTACAACCGGTTTGTATCCACTTTCCCGGCGCACGAAGTAGAGCAGCGATAATTTCCCGTTGACAACATGACTGAACATTTTACTAAAACGAGAGGAAACAGACACATTATGAACGAGTGCATAAACATTCCTTTGTTCAGGTTGGTAGACAAGTATATTTCTTAAGGCATGAACATGTCCTCTATCATCTCGATGAACAAATAGTATCGAATTAGAATTGTCGTCAAACATAAACAGCCTGGCTTCATATTTACTCAAAATGACTGATACGGGGGTTTGAAAACGACTGGTTCAGAAACTCTGTACGTTTTGGTTCTTTTTTCCTGAAAGAGCAGTTGTTAAAGTGTAAGTAGATGAGAGCTGCACTGCTTTTCATTCTTGTTACCACAGTACAGTGAGCCTTTAACCAGGGACTAAGAAACTTCTGGATGGAATGCCTTATGGTATGATTTACTGCAACAATTAGTATCATATTTGACTTTGAGACGGATTTTAGCTTTACCACGATCGAGTTTTGGCATGTGATAAAACCTTACCTCTAGTTGATACATAAGCCATCCTCTAGTAATCGTTACATCCTCCCTCTCCAAACATGTTGCCTTCTCACTGTGCAGTCGGCAAACATGGCCGCCAGTATGCTCTCGGGTATTAATAATTTTGCAACTTAGCACCAAAACGCAAACAAATGCGCAATGACACCTCGACCGCATGTTTTTATCAGGAAAACTTGGCTGAATTATTTCTCGATCATGTGTAACCTTTTGTAAAACCTGCTTTGGGTTGGGACCATTGTCAGTTATTGTGGAAAATGTACGATACCACTATATCAAAGTCAAGGCATGATCATGACCACTAGGCAGTATTAATAACAATGCCATACTCTATGGTCTACCAGATAAGACCCTGGCTCCTTTGCAACGTGTGTTAAATCCCGCTGCTAGGCTTGTTTGTCGCCGCAGGAAATTTGACAGCATCACCCCACTGCTCCGCGAGCTCCATTGGCTTCCTGTCAAGGCAAGAGTCGTTTACAAAATTCTGACTCTTGTACACAAGACAGTAGTGAGCAGTGGGGGTCCGATGTACCTGTCAGATTTGCTGGTGGCGACAAGCGGTTGTACGAGCTCCACCACGTTCAAGGCGCTTAAAATCAAAAGAAGTAAGTCCAGGTATGGTGACCGCAGCTTCTCATGCTGTGGCCCATACCTGTGGAACAAACTTCCTGTTTCCGTCAGGGCTCTACCAGAAACATCATTTAAGAGGCAACTCAAAACCACCTTGTTTGAGGACTATTTAGGGGGGGGGGGTGGCGCCTTGAGCGTGGTGGACCACGGAAAGGCGCCCAATATAAGTTTTTCAATTCATTCATTCAATTCATTCATAATCAACGTTGCGTTAATTCATCCAACATCTTGACCTAATTCAATCAAAGATCTGATTGGCTTATTCAAACAACAACATTTCAACATGAGAAAGCATCAGAACTATTTCTGTGCAGCCGAAATAGTGCCGATATTTTGCAAATACATGTAATTCAATTTGATAACAAGCATTTTTGCCGGCTATTACTGTAGAAGAATTATAATAAAACACACCGTGGCAACACCTCGGATACTTTTATTGAATTTGAATCTTACGCCCCCAAATCGAGTTTATAACGAGTTTATTGCCGTCAAGTACTCGTCTCTGTTTTGAGTGAATGGAGGAGACTGGTGAAAGAGTGTAAGAATAATCTAGAACAGAAGAAAACTGAAATCACAAAGTTTGATGAATATTTATAGACTTTCCATTGTGACTATAACCGAGCTCTGCTCTGTATCTTATTTAATAATAATCATTATAATTACAATGATAATGATAATAATAGGTCAAGTCCATTACTTCGTGTGCAAAATGACATTAGACGTATGTTGGACAATGGCAGTGTCGGGATTCTTGTCCTCTTAGATCTATCGGCGGCTTTCGACACGGTGGACCATGAGGTGCTACTAAAGAGAATGAGAGATGTTCTTGGGATCGACGAAAGTGCGCTCGCATGGTTCCGTTGATATCTAACTGGAAGAATCCAGTTTGTGAATGTTCAGGACAAACGGTCCATCCTCATTCCCTCAAATACGGTGTACCTCAAGGATCCGTGCTAGGTCTGTTGTTGTTCTTGATTTACATCGTACCACTGGGGCATCTTATAAATGCTCATGACATGGATCGGCATGGTTATGCTGATGATAACCAATTGTAAACCGCCATTCAGCTGTTTCGGAATGCAGCTGCTGTTCTGGACAAATGCGCAAAGCTTGAGGTATGTTTGCTAGCCATTCAGGATTGGTTAACCGCTAACTTCCTCAAGGGTAATCAATCGGAAACTGAGATTGCTCTGTTCGGAACACCACAGCGCCTTCGCGCCCTTGGACTCGAGTCTCTCTCCATAGCTGGGATCAATGTTCATGTTGCGGATGGTCCCGTTCGGAACCTCGGGGTCCTGTTTGACTCATCACTGTCGATGGCTTCCCATGTTAGAGCTGTTGTCAGTTCTGCCAACTACCACCTCAGAAATGTGGCACTTGCTCGCCACCTCCTCACAAATAAAGCAACCAGGACACTGACTCAGGCCATGGTGGTATCACGACTGGACTATTGCAATAGTCTCCTACTAGGGGTATCCGAGGAACTTGCCGACAAACTTCAAGTGGTCCAGAACAATGCAGCTCGTTTGATAACCCGTACATCACGTAGGAATCACATCAGCCCGGTTCTAGAAGATCTTCACTGGCTCCCCGTCCGTGCCCGTATCGAGTTCAAGGTGCTAACTCTAGTCTACAAGGCGGTAAATGGTATTGCCCCTGATTACCTGCAGGATCTTTTGCAGTTATACACCCCATCGAGGTCACTCCGATCATCTGACAAGAACCTCCTATCTGTGCCGCGTTCAAAGACTACATCATTTGGTAGGCGTGCCTTCAGTTTTCTGGCTCCCCAACTGTGGAACTCTCTAAGCTGTAATCTACGGGACACTCAGTCACTCCTTGCTTTTAGGAACACTTTAAAGACGGTCCAATTTCAGAAGTACTTTGCTCGCTAGGGGGCGCACTCGAACAGTTTAATTGCTGGATTTGAGCGCCTTACAAGTTTTTTATTGTATTGTAATGTATTGTAAGTCCAGTCAAGTCAAGTCAGGCGAATTCATCAACATGCCAAAAGTCCAAGTATAGCGTGGACATTCGTATATTCACAAGGCCATATAAGTATGTAGGAACATAGGCCTAACCATATGATATTGTGTCATTTGTTATTAGTAGGGATTGACCACATGTTGTGACCGTCGCTAGATGATTTAATATTGCCAACGTGTACTAAAAAGGGAGTTCCGGAATAGCTCTCTAAGTGGAAGGTACGGATGCCCGACTCGACACTGGATGGTCCAACTCATTATCAATCCAACTCAGTTCAGTGTGATCAATAAACTAGAGGCCATACACAACTCCTGCTGCATTGTTTGTTCGTCCCAGATTTTCCATCGGTCTGGGAAAGGACAAGAACTCATCTCAGTTTGAAGTCAGCCCACTTCAACATGACCAACCGCCCCAATTCCTCAATCTATCATGTGCCACCTCCAATTCCCCGTGGCGCAGTTGGCATCTTTAGATTTCAGTTGCCACTATAAAGACCAACTCATACCAGTTCGCCCACACCAGTCTCCCTGGAGTCATGAATTCACAGCTTGTGAATTCTCAGTTTTAGTTCATGTTGTTGTTTGCCCACGCAATTGATATAGCTTATAGGTCTTCGATGATTTTGTGTGATCTGCTGACTCGGAAATCCTACTCGAATGGTTTTATTAATTTCTTTGATGGCCAAACCTATCGAGGCATTTTGTTTAACCAACTGGCGTAAACTGCCTAGCGTATCTTATTGTCTCCTTGCTCTGTCCTTTACCCATATCTTTAATTGTCCGGACTGGTGATAATAGAACGCTATTAGGTAGCATTACTATTCTGTGTTCATTTCGATATCTACTTTGTTTCCGAGGTATCCAATCATGCCAATTTCTGACCGAAACAGTGGTCACCTTATTAATCTTCGTTACAGTTTTCAAAGGAGCCAGAGGGGAGCATATGTCTCTGATAAATGTCACACTGGAAAATAAGTTTTTGTTTTTATGTAAAAGTAAAAGCGTTGATGCCTTTCGATAGTTCGATATGTGTGAAATATATATATCCGGGACCGACAACACTTCCATCCACATTGTCGGTTTAGGAAAGACACGATAGAGTGCAAGGACTTCTTTCTTTATCCTTTTATAGAATAAGATATGACCTTGTCGATTTACGAAATAACGTCCTTGGGAATAGCGTTTTAAACTTTGCCAATTATTCAGTTCAAAAGGGGCCTTTTGCCCGCCTATCCAAGTTATATTAAATAATGAGAGAAAAAGACGATGATTTCCCTTGACAGCGCCAGATATTAAAATGATGTTTTTCAAGCTGAGCGGCGTGGCAAGACTACAATGATTTGTTGAGCATTGGTGATGACGTGGTAGGATTATTGTGTCAAAATGACGAGTTGATATCTCAAAACACGTTAAAGACAACCGGTGAGTGTCAATTTCCCCGCCGTAAGTGGTGGAGCAGCCATAATTTTCCGTTGCGAATATATCTGAACATTGTACTAAAATGACAGGAAACAGACACATTATGAACCAGTGCGTAAACATTCCTTTGTTCAGGTTGGTAGACAAGTATATTTCTTAAGGCATGAACATGTCCCATATCATGTCGATGAACAAATAGTATCGAATTAGAATTGTCGTCAAACATAAACAGCCTGGCTTCATATTTACTCAAAACGACTGATACGGGGGGTTTGAAAACGACTGGTTCAGAAACTCTGTACGTTTGGGTTCTTTTTTCCTGAAACAGCATTTGTTAGAGTGTAAGTAAATGGGAGCTGCACTGCTTTTCATTCTTGTTACCACTGCACAGTGACTCTTTAACCTGGGACTCAGAAATTTCTGGACGGAATGCCTAATGGTATGAATTACTACCACAATTTGTATCAGGTTTGACTTTGAGACGGATTATTGCTATACATGATCGAGTCTTTGCATGTGATAAAACCTTACCTCTAGTTGATACATAAGCCATCCTCTAGTAATCGTTACATCCTCCCTCTCCAAACATGTTGTCTTCTCACTGTGCAGTCGGCAAAGATGGCCGCCAGTATGCTCTCGAGTATTGATAGTTTTGCAACTTAGCATCAAAAAGCAAACAAATGCGCAATGACACCTCGACCGCATGTTGTTATCAACAAAACTCGGCTGAATTATTTCTCGATCATGTGTAACCTTCTTGTAAAACCTGCTCTGGGTTGGGACCATTGTCAGTTATTGCCGAAAATATACGAGACCACTATATCAAACACAAGGCATGATCATGACCACTGGGCAGTATTAATAAACGTTGCATTAATTCATCCAACATCTTGACCTAATTCAATCAAAGATCTGATTGGCTTTTTCAAACAACAACATTTCAACATGAGAGAACATCAGAACTATTTCTGTGAAGCCGAAATAGTGCGGATATTTTACAAATAATGCAATTTTATAACAAGCATTATTGCCGGCTATAAATGTACAAGAATTACAATAAAACACACCGTGGCAACACCTTGTATACTTTCATTAGAATTTGTTAATTCGGGTTTTCCCTCAAGCAGGAAACCGCTTGACAACAAGTGGTCTGTTTCAGCCAATCGACTGATCGGAGTCGAAAGTACAACCTGCTTTATGAAATTTGGTACTATATATTATATGTACTTCCTGTAATCATCTATGTGCCGTCGACGTAACCGCAATAGCTCACCTACCGATCCCGATGGCCCAGTGGACCAGGCGACCGCCTCATAAATTAAAGGTCGAGCAGTCACCGGTGACTATAGTTCACCGTGCTTTATGAATTGTGTTACTCTACTGCCTGAGGTGTCACCTTCTTGAGGGGCGAATGTGTTGAAAGGCACTGCTGCTCAAAGGCGTTGCCGCAAGTGCTCAAATATCGAAGGTCGAGCAGTCGCTGGAGTCGAAGGTACACCGTGCTTTATGGAATGCGGCACTCTACTCTCAAAACACTCTCCCTGGTTCAGGCAATGAGGCTACGAATCGCTTTATTGATCAACAGAAACGTAATGTTTTTTTCACGATGTTGTTTCCGATATCTCACTTGCATCGATCGAGTGCGGATTGAAACTAAATGCTGTATTTTGGGGAGAAAATGCCTTGTAGAAAATTATTTTTTTGGAAGATATCTGGTGACCCCCCCGCCCCCAAAAAACGTACGGAGCGTTACCCGAAATGTCATGAAAGATGGAATTCTTTAAATTATGCATCCAAATATTATCGATGGGTGCTTGCAGTTTCAAAGATTTCGGTATTTCTTCTCTCTTGTAATGAGGGATACAAGAAATACATACATGTAGTCCAAGTGTAATGTTGACATTGGGACGAGTTGTAAATTTTTATACATTAATTTTACAAACTTTAAAAAATGACTTAAAAAAAGCTTAATACACATTTCAAAATAATTATTTGCCATATGATACAAAACCTTCATAAATCGTCAGAAAGGTTTTTCAGACAAGAAATATGAATCATCAAACGAACAACGTTTCCAGGGAAACCGATCGGCTCCACCTCTTCGTCTAATCATCATTTGCAAAATGCATGTCCGTACCAAATTCATGTCCACAAATTCACTAAAAAAACGTTGTTGAATACATGTATAGACTTGATCCAATGGCCTCTTTCGGTAAAGAAACTCGTAATTATATTAGAACCTCTTGGTAATATCCATGGAAATTAGCTGAGTTAATAGACTTTTGCCGTGCACATCAATCTTGCCGGCTGAATCATATAAATAGAAACTACTAACATTGTGGCGGTGTGGTTCCCATTGTGTGACCTCCCACATAACACCATGTCAGTCAGTTTTATAAGTGCGGGAGGGCGTGCGGTGAGGAAAATGGCAAAACGAACGTCATCACCCCGGTTATTCAGATCTCAAACAGAGGGGCAACTCCCATTCTCACCAGAGTTGCTGATGCCAGATTTTATTTGCACCCAGCGAAAACTTTTCAATAAAGCACCAGAAAATCTCTTTCAATGTCAAGAAAGCACCTGACCACGAACGATTAATGACTATATTCGGATATCCGAACATTAACCAATAGATTGACATCTGACACACATCATTTGATTCAGTAAGGTAGATTTAGGCAAAAAGCAAGCTGGCATTCAAAGATCGATAAAGTCGACTTTGTTTACATTTGATTCGGGCGAAACCACGGTCATTTGAATAACTCTAAATAAGCAAATAGGCTGAATAAGTAATGAATGCATTCCAAATCTTCCCTAAATCTTCCCTAAGTATTTAAATTACGAGATACAATGGTTTCATGCAGTAGGCCATACAAAAGGATTTTATGAGACTTCATAGAATTTTTCCATTGGGTGTATATAAATAATGACCCAATCAACTGTATGTGACTGTCTGTGACTCTGCAGACAACTAGGCTGGACCTAAATAATAATCTAGTCCAGGTAACCTCGACTCTATCCGCCGCAAAAAAGAGGGTCGAGGAAGCCTCGTTGATTTACCGTAGGTAAACCATGCATTTTTAGTGCGCTGATATGATGGATGCACTGTCATACCGAGCGCTCTGGTATTGGAGATTATTCACTTGGATCGAGGTTACCCATCCTATAGAAAAACACGTGGCCGGACATCGGAATCTTACGCCGCCAAATCGAGTTGATGACGAGTTCATTACCGTCGAGTACTCGTCTCTGTAATGAGTGAATTAAGAAGACTGGTGAAAGAGTCTAAGAATGCTATAGAGCAAAAGTAAACAGAAATCACAAAGTTTGATGAATATTTATAGACTTTCCATTATGACCAACAGCCCCAATACCTCAATCTATCATGTGCCACCTTCAATTCCCCGTGGCGCAGTTGGCATCTTTAGCTTTCAGTTGCCACTATCAAGACCAACTCATACCAGTTCGCCCAAACCAGTCTCTCTGGAAGAAACATCTTGAAGTGTTTTGCTAACCAACTGGCGTAAACCGCCTAGCATATTTTATTGTCTCCTTCCTCTGTCCTTTACCAATATCTTTAATTGTCCGTACGAGTGATAATAGAACGCTATTAGGTAGCATTACTATTCTGCGTTCTTTTCGATATTTACTTTGTTTCTGCGCTATCCTAATATGCCAATTTCTGACCGAAACAATGGTCACCTTATTAATCTTTCTTACAGTTTTCAAAGGAGCCAGAGGAGAGCATATGTCTCTGATAAATGTTACACTGGAAAGTAAGTTTTTGTTTCTATTTGAAAATAAAAGTGTTGATTCCTTTCGATAGTCCGAAAAGTGAAAAGTTTGTACAAACGGGACCAACAACACTTCCAACAGCATTCTCGGCTGAGGAAAGACACGATATAGTGCAAGGAATCCTTTCTTTATCCTTTTATGGAATAAGATATGACCTTGTCGACTTACGAAACAATTTCCTTTGGCATTGCGTTCGAAACTTTGCCAATTATTCAGTTCAAAAAGCGCATTTTGCCCGCGTATCCAAGTTATATTAAAGATGGAGAGAAATGGACGACGATAGCTTCCCATGACAGCGCCACCCATTACAAATATTTTTTTCAAGCCAATCAGCAAGCCAAAAATACAATATTTAGTTGAACATGGGTGATGACGAGGGAGGATTATTGTGTCAAAATGACGAGTTGATATCTCAAACAACTTAAGTACAACCAGTTTATATCCACTTTCCCGGCGCACGTAGTGGAGCAGCCATAATTTCCCGTTGTGAATATCTCTGAACATTTTACTAAAACGAGAGGAAACAGACACATTATGAACCAGTGCGTAAACATTCCTTTGTTCAGGTTGGTAGACAAGTATATTTCTTAAGGCATAAACATGTCCCATATCATGTCGATGAACAAATAGTATCGAATTAGAATTGTCGTCAAACATAAACAGCCTGACTTCATATTTACTCAAAACGACTGATACGGGGGGTTTGAAAACGACTGGTTCAGAAACTCTGTACGTTTGGGTTCTTTTTTCCTGAAACAGCATTTGTTAGTGTATCTATCGGTTCAATGTGAGAGCCATTAGGGGGGTTGACAACGTAGGAGCTGATTACCTTAGTCGGACTTAGAGAAACTGTCTCGAATCTGAATTCTGCGAAAAAGTTGAATCTTTTTGAGATCCCCTTTTTTCCCCTGAGATGGGGGATATGTAACGAATTGACCGATGACCGACCATGGTGAATAATTATGGTGTTGTAATAGTTGAATGGTGTATATAGGGTATTTTAAGAGTTGAATGGTGCTATTGTGTGACTGAGTTATTGGGTGAGTGCGTTGTTGTGTAAATATGTTTTAAGTAGGTTTTAAGGTTGGAGTTTTAGCTCTAGTCAGTAGTAGGGTGGAGTTTAGAATGGTAGGATGTATATTATGGTAGAACGAAGTTGTGGGGTAAGTTTGTTCAAAAGTTAACCTTGTATTCGTGTTTGATATATTGTGATTCAGATGATAAGCCTGGTTTCTAGGCTGTTTGATATATTGTGATTCGGATGATAAGCCTGGTTTCTAGGCTGTTTGATATATTGTGATTTGGATGATAAGCCTGGTTTCTAGGCTGTTTGATATAGTTTGATTATGATGATATAAGCCTGGTGCTTGGCTGTTTGATGTATTGTAATAAGGATGATATAGTGTGGAGTCATTGATCTGTGTTAGATATGTTGATTGAATTGTAATCCCACTTCTATTATATTTGCAGTTCCTCCATTGAGTTATTAAAGACACCTGTACCTGACTGAACGTGTCGAGTCTGTTTTATCGTGCGAACCTTTACATGGCAACCTCCCCAGTGCCTAATTGTGTAGTCCTTGATTGAACATGGTGTGTTATAACGTGTGATATCATTATTTCATCTTGTATGTGTTTGTATTGGGGCAGAGAGGTGTATAATATTTCATAATTGCTGCATATATTTAAAACTATTTTAACTGGAGATTGAAAGACGTGACCACCCTGCGTTTTGATTTGAATTTTGTACGCTATTTATGTAATGTTGGTGTGTTAAGAGGAACCCACATCTTTAGTTACAAATTTTGAAAGTGGGGTAGAGTTGAGGTGGTTTTGCTGAAGATATTATTGGTGTATGTATATACAGTGACTACTTAGTTAACTGGTGCTTGGTCTAAAATTTTCTAAGTCACTAATAGAGGCCCAGAATGGGATATTGTCGATTTACGACCATGTAGGGCCTATACTAATCACATTTCAATGAAGAAAATGACAGAGTTTTGATTACATGTTCATTTCTTGATCTGGTCTTCTGTGGCCAATTTTATCAATCAATGGTTGGTATGAAAGGCAATTGCAGTTGTGTAATTTCCTAGGCCCTTTACCCTAACAATCATATTGGTCATTCCTGTAGAAAGTTCAAATCATGAGGAACACAACGTTGTTGTTACTGCTGATGCTTTCGCTCTTTGTCATGTGTCAGTCAATGATGGATGCTGGCAATGATGACGATGATGATGATGATGATGCCGATCAGCAGAATGGTGCTGCAGCAGTTGGTCTCCCTCGACGATGTAACAGTTACACTGTTGAAGCCAGGCTGCGACATGCCTTGGATTGCCAAACAGCAATTGAACATGGCCGCATTCTAAATGTCAATGAGTATGCTAGGCGCTATCGACTATCCCCAACAACGCTCAGGAGATGGATACAGAACATCGATGAAATGACGGATCAAGTGGAGGAAAATGCAGAACGCCGGCGAGTCAGAACCGACCATGATGGTTGTTGGCCGGAAGTTGAGAATATCGTGCACCAGCATTTTCAAGAACGGAGGAATATTGCCCTGCCCGTTTCTCGGTCGGACATTGTTAATGATGCAACGATTGAATTTCAGAACTGGTGGGGCCAACTCCCACACAATGAACTTGAGGACATTGCAGCACGTCGCCCCGAAAGGTCCCAGTTTTCTGCATCAGTGGGTTGGGTTACAAATTTTATGAAACGCAAAATTACATTACAGGATGTACTCGGCATTATAAGTAGAGCATGGAATGATGTAGCTCCTGAGTCTGCGGCTAAGTCATTTCAAGTGGCTGGCTTAACACCTCAACCAGATGGTCATTATCGTGATGATGTTGCAGATGATTTGTTGCTTGGTGAAAACGAATTGTCAGACTCCGATAATGATGATGATAACTTAAATTTTGACGACAACTTGGAATTGTAAAACAGTTGTAGTGCAAAGTAGTGAATAAGTAAATGTTGTTAATGGCATCGGTTATGTAAGTGTTAGTTACTTTACCCCCCAAGTTAAACTTTTGGGCAAAAATCTCACATCCCCTCCCTGATTCAAATGCCACTTTTTTTAGGGTTTACCCTGTAAAAAGCTTGTAACGACATTCATTTTCCATGAAAAGCACTGGCCAGTGATCGTAGTCTTGGATGGACTTTCTGCATGTCGGATTTCAAGCTATTAAAACTTTCTGAGTACTTGATGAAAGTGATCATAGTCAATAGGTATCAATGCCGACATGTGCAGTAGGCTCAAGTTGTCATTATTAGCCCATTCATGCTTCTCAAAAGGAATGTAGGCCCTGCACAACCCATCTGGGCCTAAAATGCATATTATAATGACCTATTATGGACTTAGAAAATTTTAGACCAGCACCAGTTAACTAAGTACTCACTGTATGTTCATTTTATACTATAGAGTTTAAAGATGTTATGAGTTTGTATTGGTCCTAGAGTTGAATGTTTACCAGGATTGTGGTGATATTATAGTACAGGTCTGATGATGAGTGGAAGCGAGTGCGGATGTTGGTGAAAGTGCGAGGGTAACTTGAAGTAGGGAATAAATTCGGTTTGAGTGTTCTGGTTCAGGTCATTACACTGCACGTCATTATATTCCAGGTCATTGTGTTTCAGGTCGTATTGTTTTTTCCACTTAAACTAGATATAATTTATTTTGTTCTAAAGTTTGGGTGTAACGAGTAAGGATGGAAAGATTGAAGGAGCTTACCCAGTTGGGAAAAGAGATGGGGTTAACCGCCAAGGATTTGAAGGCATTTGTGACGGAACAGCAAAATGCTGAGCGAGAAGAACGGGTGTCCGAGAGGGAGAAAGAACGAGAGGAGAGAGAGGCTGAGAGGAGAGAGAAAGAGAGGGAGCAGAAGGATCGTGAGCGTGAGGAAGATAGGAAGGAACGAGAACTTGAGCATCAGCGGCGGTTGGAATTATTACAGGAGCAACAGAAACTGGCAGTGTCAACAGCTAAGACCACCACCAGCACCACCAAAGTTACGCCAAAGACTCCGAGACTTCCCACATTTGACGAGACAAAGGATGACATGGATGCCTATCTTCATCGTTTTGAGCGTTATGCAGAGGCCCAATCGTGGGACAAAGACCAATGGGGTGTAAATCTTGGGGCCCTGCTGATGGGAAAAGCATTAGAGGTCTACTCCCGCCTCTCATCGACTGAGGCCATGGATTTCCAGAAGTTGAAGGAGGCGCTGTTGGTCCGTTTTGATTTGACCGTGGATGGTTTTCAGAAGAGGTTTCGGTCAGCCAAGCCAGACGCAGGGGAAACCTTTGGACAGTTTACCACTCGCCTAAGGAACTATTTAGACCGATGGCAGGAGTTGGCGAAAGCGAGTGCAACTTTTGAGGGAATCGTTGACCTGTTTATGCGAGAACAGTTTCTCCGTGTCTGTGCACCAGAGTTAAAGCTATTCTTACGGGAGAGAGTCCCAAACTCTGTCAAGGGTATGGCAATATTAGCTGATCAGTACAGAGAGGCAAGGGGAGGTAACATCCTGAATATTCTTTACCGGCCTAGAGCAACGGTCGGGCCAGATCCCAGGCAGCCTGAACAAGTAAAGCAGGTCTCTGTGAGGAACACTCCAACTGCTAACAGTGCTGGAAACAGATCAGATTCATCATTTGGTCAGAAACAGGGTAGCTTTTATAAGGATACGAGGAAATGTAACTACTGTGGTAAAATTGGTCACATAGCCAGGTTTTGTCATACTCGACTTGCAGCAGCAAGTATGAGAGCTGAGGGACAGCCTACTGAGATGGATTCCAGCGGGGGTGAAGCCTCTGATCATGAGGTGTCTTACTGTATGGGAGTGACTCCAACGACGGGTTCAGTTCTCAATTCCGTCACTGGTGGGAACCCAACCCTCATATCCACAAACTGCTCATCGTCAATTACTCACACAGGTGGTGGCCTGAATAGTATGCCGGTCCACTCAGGGAAAATTGACGGACATCCCGCGGTGCTAAGGGTGTTGAGAGACACTGGGTGCAGTGGAGTTGTTATTAGGAAGGACTTGGTTGATCCGGCCCGTTACTTAGGAACGACTCAGCGATGTACCCTCATAGATGGATCGACCTTGACAGTTCCGATGGCTGCAGTGGCCGTTGACACACCCTTCTATAAGGGGAAGGTTGAGGCGATGTGCATGGAGAAGCCGTTGTATGACATCATAATTGGTAACATCGAAGGGGCAAGGGAACCCGGAGACCCGGATCTCGATTGGACAGTTGCAGCGGTATTGACTCGAGCACAGAAAAAGCGTGAGAAGATGGATTTGAAGCCACTTAGAGTACCGAAAATAGTTGGTGACCTGGAAGACAAGGAAATATTCCGGATCGAACAGGCAACTGATCCTTCACTTACCAAGTTCCACCAATATGCAAAGGATGGAACGCAAAAGCGGAACAAGTATGGGGCGGTGACATCTTACAGATATAAGAAATCGCTGTTGTATCGAAAGTTTGTTTCGCCAAGAGTGGACAATGGAAAGGAGTATCTTCAGCTCCTGCTGCCAGTGAAGTTCCGTGTCAAGGTGATGTACTTGGCCCATGACTCTCTCATGGCAGGGCATTTAGGCCGCAGGAAGACCTATCATCGAGTATTGGACGAGTTCTACTGGCCTGGGATACAGTCAGAAGTGACTCGTTACTGCCGTTCCTGTGACCTATGCCAGCGCTTTATCCCGAAGGGCAGGGTTCTAAAGGTACCACTAGGAAAGATGCCGTTGATGGGTTCACCTTTTGAGCGTGTGGCTCTGGTTTTGATTGGACCCCTGTTTCCGCCAACTGACAGAGGCAACCGCTACATCCTTACATTCATGGACTACGCAACCAGGTACCCGGAAGCAATCGCACTACCTAAGATTGAGACAGAACGGGTGGCGGAGGCTTTAGTTGATATTTACAGTCGACTGGGTGTGGCTGAAGAAATACTGACCGACTTAGGTTCGCAGTTTATCGCTGATTTGATGAAGGAAGTGAGCAGACTACTATCTTTCCAGCGAACTACAACTACACCATACCATCCCCAGTGTAATGGCTTAGTGGAGAAGTTCAATGGAACGCTCAAGCAGATGCTCAAGAAAATGTGTGCTGAGCGTCCGAAGGATTGGGATAGATATATCAACCCTCTGCTATTTGCCTACCGAGACGTTCCGCAAGATAGTACCGGATTTTCCCCATTTGAACTCCTGTACGGACGGTCAGTGCGGGGACCACTGTCTATACTTAAACAGTTATGGTCACGAGGACTTGGACCAGGAGGTGAAAACTACATACCAGTACGTGTTCGATCTGAGGAACCGTCTGGAGGAGACATTGAAGTTGGCACAAGACAATCTGAAGGGGGCAGCCAAGAAACAGAAGCAGTATTTTGACAAGCGCACTAGAGTACGCCAGATGAGTGAGGGTGATGAGGCGTTGGTACTGTTACCCATTAACGCCAACAAGCTGCTGATGCAATGGCGAGGCCCTTACAAGGTTGTTAAGAAGATTAATGCCATGGACTATAGACTGATGATGGATGGGAAAGAGAGGACCTTCCACATAAACATGTTGAAGCAATATATTCCACGTGCACGAGATCAAGTTGCAGTTGTAGTGGAGGATGGAGAAGAGCAGTGCGCTGTGGTTTTAGAGAGTGTTGAGGCAGAACCCCCAGAGGTAGAGACTCAGCTACCAAGGTTAGAGGACCAAGTGGTGGACAAAGTGGGTGAAACCATGGAAGATGTCCACATCTGTGGTGATTTGAGGCCAGAACAGATTGAGGAGGTAAAGGAGATACTGTGTAGCTATCAAGATGTACTAACTGATTCACCAGGGAGGACTACAGTGTTGAGTCATGATGTCCGATTGACCACGTCAGATCCGGTGAGAGTTCGCCCCTACCCTATTCCATTTAGCATGGTTGAGGTTGTGAAGCATGAGATCGAGAATATGTTGGATATGGGAGTAATCGAGCCATGTGATTCACCTTACTCATCACCAGTCGTGATCGTGAAGAAGAAAGACGGGAGCAACAGGTTTTGCATCGACTTTCGTCGGATAAACCAGATCACAGTGTTCGACCCCGAGCCCATGGCTGATGTTGAGAGTATTTTTGCAAAACTGGCTGGTTGTAAATATATATCCAAGTTTGACCTCTCAAAAGGTTACTGGCAGGTCCCTCTTACGGAGCAAGCGAAAGAAGTGTCATCATTCTCAGTGCCATTCGGCCATTTTCGGTTCAAAGTCATGCCATTCGGAATGGTAAATGCCCCCGCGACATTCAATAGACTGATGAGGGTTGTGTTAAAGGGAGCGGAGAGTGCGGACAACTTCATGGATGACGTTATGTTAGGGACGATCCCTTGGTCTGAGCACCTAAGGGCAATCGTGGACTTCCTCACAAGACTACGAGATGCTGGCTTGACGGCAAGACCCTCAAAGATATATATTGGATACTCCAGCCTAGACTGTCTTGGACATGTAGTGGGTAATGATTCATTGGCACCCATGTTAGATAAACTGGAGGCTATTGAGCAGGCTCCAGTTCCAACCACGAAGAAACAGGTTCGGTCTTTCCTGGGCTTGTCTGGATTCTACCGGAAGTTCATACCTCATTACTCCGAATTGGCATCACCACTTACGGACTTGACAAAGAAGGGACAACCAAATAAAGTTGGATGGTCCGAAGTTCAGGAAACAGCCTTTCGCAAGTTGAAACGGGCGCTTTGTTCAAAGCCCATTCTGAGACTACCAGCATTGAATGAGATGTTTATTCTTCGGACAGACGCGTCTGACAAGGGACTTGGTGCTGTGCTGCTGCAAGTAGTGGATGGCGTGAAGTTACCCATTGCCTATGCCAGTAAAAAGTTACTGCCCAGAGAACAGAACTATGCAACTGTTGAGTTGGAGTGCTTAGCGGTGGTGTGGGGTGTTCACAAGTTCCACAGGTATCTATATGGAGTTGAGTTCATTTTGGAGACAGATCACCAACCTCTGACGTTTCTGAAAAGAAACAAGGCTAGTAACAGTAGACTCATGAGGTGGGCACTGTTGTTGCAGCCCTATCGGTTCAATGTGAGAGCCATTAGGGGGGTTGACAACGTAGGAGCTGATTACCTTAGTCGGACTTAGAGAAACTGTCTCGAATCTGAATTCTGCGAAAAAGTTGAATCTTTTTGAGATCCCCTTTTTTCCCCTGAGATGGGGGATATGTAACGAATTGACCGATGACCGACCATGGTGAATAATTATGGTGTTGTAATAGTTGAATGGTGTATATAGGGTATTTTAAGAGTTGAATGGTGCTATTGTGTGACTGAGTTATTGGGTGAGTGCGTTGTTGTGTAAATATGTTTTAAGTAGGTTTTAGAGTCAGTAGTAGGGTGGAGTTTAGAATGGTAGGATGTATATTATGGTAGAACGAAGTTGTGGGGTAAGTTTGTTCAAAAGTTAACCTTGTATTCGTGTTTGATATATTGTGATTCAGATGATAAGCCTGGTTTCTAGGCTGTTTGATATATTGTGATTCGGATGATAAGCCTGGTTTCTAGGCTGTTTGATATATTGTGATTCGGATGATAAGCCTGGTTTCTAGGCTGTTTGATATATTGTGATTCAGATGATAAGCCTGGTTTCTAGGCTGTTTGATATATTGTGATTTGGATGATAAGCCTGGTTTCTAGGCTGTTTGATATAGTTTGATTATGATGATATAAGCCTGGTGCTTGGCTGTTTGATGTATTGTAATAAGGATGATATAGTGTGGAGTCATTGATCTGTGTTAGATATGTTGATTGAATTGTAATCCCACTTCTATTATATTTGCAGTTCCTCCATTGAGTTATTAAAGACACCTGTACCTGACTGAACGTGTCGAGTCTGTTTTATCGTGCGAACCTTTACAGTTAGAGTGTAAGTAAATGGGAGCTGCACTGCTTTTCATTCTTGTTACCACTGCACAGTGAGTCTTTAACCTGGGACTCAGAAATTTCTGGACGGAATGCCTAATGGTATGAATTACTACCACAATTTGTATCAGGTTTGACTTTGAGACGGATTATTGCTATACATGATCGAGTCTTTGCATGTGATAAAACCTTACCTCTAGTTGATACATAAGCCATCCTCTAGTAATCGTTACATCTTTCCTCTCCAAACATGTTGTCTTCTCACTGTGCAGTCGGCAATTATGGCCGCCAGTATGCTCTCGGGTATTGATAGTTTTGCAACTTAGCACCAAAAAGCAAACAAATGCGCAATGACACCTCGACCGCATGTTGTTATCAACAAAACTCGGCTGAATTTTTTCTCGATCATGTGTAACCTTCTTGTAAAACCTGCTCTCGGTTGGGACCATTGTCAGTTATTGCCGAAAATATACGATACCACTATATCAAACACAAGGCATGATCATGACCACTAGGCAGTATTAATAAACGTTCATTAATTCATCCAACATCTTGACCTATTTCAATCAAAGATCTGATTGGCTTTTTCAAAGAACAACATTTCAACATGTGAGAGCATCAGAACTATTTCTGTGAAGCCGAAATAGTGCGGATATTTTACAAATAATGCAATTTTATAACAAGCATTATTGCCGGCTATAAATGTACAAGAATTACAATAAAACACACCGTGGCAACACCTTGTATACTTTCATTAGAATTTGTTAATTCGGGTTTTCCGTGAAGCAGGAAACCGCTTTACAACAAGTGGTCTATTTCAGCCAATCGACTGCACGGAGTCGAAAGTACACCCTGCTTTATGAAATTTGGTACTATATACTATATGTACTTCCTGTAATCACCTTTGTGTCGTCGACGTTACCGCAATATATATATATATGTTTATTTTTCGTACTAGGTACAATCAGAAGTGCATGGTGTTGAAATATATACAGTGCTGTAACAAGTTTGACAAAATATCGATACAAAATGAGGACATATAATTTAGTTGTACATGAGGCACTCCAGCGGTAGAATCCCATCAACCGAGGAAGTCACCTAGGATGTACATAAATAGTCTAATATCTCATTGATCTCCTCGGTTGCTAAGAATCCATCACCCGAGTCCCTCATGTGAAGCAACTCTTGAATCTGAGTACACAGAAATGACGATGGGATTTTCCATGACTTTGTAAGACACCGTCTCCTTATCAGATCCATTCTTGGTACACGGTGCCTTGCACTAATTACAGTCAAGGACTTGCCAACAGACGATGTGCTGCCCGCCAGTACCATCTGTGTGCACATGTTGAGGAGTGAATTTGAAGATTGAGTAGAATTAGATATAAAGTTAATGAGGCGCTTTTCAAGGGTTATCATGATGTCATAATCATCAATGATAGCGGGAATAAGGTTATTGTGGGTTATGGGTGAAATACCGAGAACCCTACGCGCACACTTCCTCCACGCAGTGTAAACACGCTGTATTTGGGGGTGAGCCAAATCCAGCACAGGGCTGCCGTAGAGGGACATACAGAAACTCTTGAATAGACCATATCTCACCACTGCAGAGGCATATTGAAACTGCGCTATAGATTTGTACGCTTGTACATATCCGATATTGTTGTTTCGATTCTCTCTCCCTCCATATTTGGCCCTATAGGAATTCCGAGATGTATATCATGTAAACTAGGGATCATGTCGATACCATTAAACCGGACCACAATGCCTTCAGTATTCCTTAAGCCAAACACCAGCAGTTTAGATTTTCCAGCATTGAACTTGATCTTGTACTCTTTAGAATAGTCATCACACAGTTTAAGCATTTGTCGCAGAGCCCAGAGCGACGGGGCAAGAATGATGACGTCATCGGCATACGCAAAAGCTCCAGCAAAAATATGGCCTACATAGCACCCTACTTTTGAAGTCTTCAGCTTATCTAGTAGTTCCCCAATGTATAAATTGAAAAGGATCGGAGATAACACGCCTCCCTGTTTAACTCCATTAGAAACAGAAAATGAGGGGGAGGTATAATCATCCCATCTAATATTCACTCTTTGAATGGTATACAAATTCGCTAGAAAGCGTGAAATAAGGGGGCACAACCCCTTGCGTTGCAATATCCTGAATAACTTGATAAAGTTGATAAAATCGAATGCCTTGGATGCGTCCAGCATTACAGAATACACTGGGGTATCATTATTGATGTAATATCTTATCACCTCTTCCGTAACAAAACTACAAGAAACTGTAGAAATACCCTTTTTGAATCCAAACTGACTGTCACTTGAAGTCAGAATATCACTATATCTATCAAGAATGATATAATCAAGTACGATACCAATAATACTACTGATGGCAATACCCCGGTAATTATCAGACTGATTTAGCGATTTCCTTACATTTTTAGGGATCGGGATAACGGTAGACATAGAAAAGTCGCTGGGGCAAGACCAATGGTATACCATGGAGGTCAGTAAGAACGACATATGAACGTGCAGCATACGAGTGGCGTTAATGTAGTGATCAGATGAAACATTCCTAATGCTATCACTCTTTCCCTTGTTTAAGCGCCTGATACCGGCCAAAATGTCGTGAACATCGAAATGGTGAGGTTTCACACATTCACCTCTGCCACATCTACGGTAGATATCCTTTCTTATATCACCTTGCAACACTGCAAGGTCTTCATCACGATATGACACAGAGTTATAGAGGGTACGGAATTTCTCAACAAACAGCTCCCCGATCTCAGCTTTACCTGATCTACCGTCCATAGTCATTGATACCGGCCTAGCTTTTCCCCGCACTCGCTTAACCTCACTTCAGAAATCATTCGTCTTGTTCCTAAGAGCATTGGCGAGTTTATCTGCTGACACCCGTTCCCTGTCCTTCTTCACATGTTTCACCGCAAGATGGTATTCAGCACGTGTGCGTCGCCTTATCTCTGCAATAACACCCATTCTCGGTCGACCGTTATCCTTCCAGATTTTGTGCCATAATAGTGCCCTTTCCTTGGGTGCACGAACCTGGTCATTCCAGCCCGCTATCCCATCAGGTTTGTTAACCTGATTTGGTCTACACTTTGGGATGCTATCCTCACTTGCCAGTAAACAGGCATTGACAATGTCATTGTGATACCTTTCAATTTCATTACCATGCAGTGGGCATGTGAAGTGGCGACATAATAAGGCATCGGTTGGAATTTGAATATTACCAAGGCACAAATCTAACTCATTTTTGTAACGGTCCAAGTTCTCAGGAGTTGCCTTTTCCCAACATGGTTTACCGTGCGTGATATGCATCGCCCTGTCAATTTTCTGAACAGGCACTTCCATTGTAATGTGGAGGCTGGAATGATCAGATACATTTGTCCCACTGTGTACCACATGATAGCTTTTTATTAAATCAAAAATATTGTGAGAAACTAAGAAGTGGTCTAACTTCGACCTTACACCAGAGATTTTACTCTCAAAGGTGAAATCTACCTCAGCCTTTATGTGGTTTATACCGCACCGCAAGGTTTCCTCAGTCATGAACCGTTGCAGTGCTACAGTGTGACCAGACCGTGGCCTATCAAAATCTGTATTCCAGTCCCCACCAATGGATAAGTAATTGGCATCAGTACTATCGCACAGCCTGGAAATCTCTCTGAGCACCTCAACGTACTCCAAGACATTCTCTGGACAATCAGTAGGCATATATACGTTAACAAATAGAAAGCACATATTGTTCTCATTAAACCGTACTTGAATGGCACAAAGTCGACTTGACTTGCACTCAATTGGTGTAACTGACGCTGCAATGTTCGGGGACCAGAGAAACGCACACCCCCCATACGGCCGACCTTGTAGTAAAGTAGTTCCATCCATTGCGGAAGAACCATACACATTGGCATCATAACCAAGCTGACTGAGGTCGCGTTTTAATTGCGGGAGTTGATCCTGGTAGAGCCAGTGCTCTTGAATGTAAACAAAGTCAGAAATCTTAAGAATGTCACAGATATACTCTTTCCGGCCCGCGCCGAGACCGTTACAATTATAGGTTGCAACACTGAGAATAGTCATTGTTAACGCAAATAGTTCTGGGCGTACAGATAAGTTCATAAACTGGACTGAGGTTGTGGAACCTCCGCTTTGTTAGGGGGGATATATTTCCGAACGCGAACACCTTTAGGCCAGAGTTCGTTGTCAAATAAATCTTTGAAGTTGGAGACGGGAACAGTTAGTCGAAATGATTTGTAACTCGCATCTGGATGCGACACTTGCTGTAGGTTTCGGACACTGAAACCCCTGTCAGTAATGAAAGTTTTCAGGTCATTTGTTTGAGTATCTCCATCTACTCGGTATATGAAAATGTCCCGACTTGGTTCAGGGGCACCTTTGAAGACAGTTCCATCACTAACCTTTGCTTTCCCTTGTACGATCCTCCTGCGCCGATTCTCCGTTTTTCTCTCCTTGCGTTGCTGATGTGAGGAGTATCTAAAGCTGTCATCGGATTGCCTACTACCATCACTCATCCGATCCAGCGAGATGTTGCTGCCATGCTCTTTTGTTAACCTCGAAACTGCGGCAGGCCTCAATGGCCCACGATGCACACCACCCCGACCCCCTCTCCTGCCACGCGTGCTCGGGTTTGGAGCTGCTGCCAGTTGCTTGGCAACATCGGAGAATGACGAAGGCACTGCACTGGCGGGTTTGGAAATTCTGACTGCCGGTACATTGTCAGATTTCGTCCCAGGGTCCGGCCACACCGATTCAAAGTCATCAATTCGCAAAGCATCCCATCCACTGGCACTGACTTTTCCCTCACCCGGACTCCTAGTATCAGCCACTGATCTTTTCAGCTCTGCATTTTCTCGGATCAATGTATCGATACACTCCTGAAGTTTGTCGGTTTTGCACTCGACATCACTCAGTCTCTGGGCGATTGATATAACATTCAGATCTTCTGGCCTTATTCTCGGAATATCACCTAACCTAGTGGCGGAAACAACGATTTCAGGGGTAGCACTCTTCTGATCCAGTTTGCCAAGCGCGGTGAAGATGTCGGTCACATTGGCTTCATCCGCAGTTCGCGTGGCTGATGTCTGCCTTGTGGTCTTCTTTCCTATAATACTGATGTCACTGTTGTCCCACAGTTCGGATTTTGCATCTGCGATATCCGTTCCACTAAAAGAGTTATTGACTACTCTTCTGATGTTCTCCAATGTCCCTGAATGCATGGCATAAGAAATGTACGCCAGAACATGGTTATTAATAACCACGCCCGCGTTAGCAACCGATGCGCCATCTACGGCAGTTTCGACTTCATTTCCGTTTAACTTATTCTCTTCTAACTGTCCCTTTAGCATTTTATGTTCCGGACTTTCCCCTAGATCGTCAGGGGAGAGCTGGGCTTTCTTTCTTTTTTCACTTGCGGCATTATTCGGCGTATTATAATCGCTTGAGTTCTCCTTACTTGTGCACACGTCGTTCGTAGATCCCTCACTCATGTTAAATCATGCGTGACGAGTGTTCGATCAAAAAGGTCACTTGTGTACAATTATCCATGTACATGAACTCCTGCACGCGTGCGACACACTTACACATACAAATGTACGTGCAAGTAAATGTCAATCTCACCACAGATTCTCTCACAATGATATAAAGGCTCCTAATGAATAAAACCCCCTTAGATCGTCTCTGCACAACGTTCGGTTACTTATAGGCAGATCCTCCAGTATTTCAAGAATCAAAGTTAAGAACTGAAGTATATATTTGTCATTCTTTGTAGAGCGAAATTCGGGTAAACCGCCATCTTGAATATGTACATGTACTGGAATCGGTTATAGGAAGACAACCTTGTAAATGTTGTCAATTCAATAACGCCTGGCTAGTAATCCCTGCAGTCAGGGTGATGATTATTGAAGTTACGTAAGCCCATGTAAATGGTTGACCAATCCAGAGTCTTTCAAATGAATTTATTTTATCTAATCGATTATGGAATCGTTTTCTTGTGGGGGAAATCCAATAAAGGGCACTTTCGTGTCAAATGTCATAATTGTTGTCTGCCATCTCGCTTTGACCACGTTCTTCTGGTAAGAGGCACGCAATGCAATGGATTTTGTGGGTAGACCTAGCAGGCACCCTGATGATCTTAACGTATGGAATGGAGCATGGAGATGATGTTGACAGCCCTGACCCTGATACCACTACTGATGATGATGATGATGATGTAGATGATGCTAACCAGGCTGCACCTGGTGCACGTAGGCACCAGAAAAGCTACAGTCTCAATCAGAAGATTGACCTTATCGAGACATACCAATTGGAGCATGCTATAGGATTACGTCATGCTGAAACTGCGATATCCTTTGCTAGACACCACCGCATAGCACCGCAGACATTTAGACGTTGGTTAAGCACACAGGATGACTTGTTTGCCCTCCGAGATAGATCAACTCAAGACCATAGAAGACGGAGGAGACAACGGCAACACGGCACTGATGCACAAGGTAGTGTTTCTACAAGCATTATATTCCTCGCTAAATGAATTTCCTTCCTTGTTGGCCTATACCGACCGGAATAAGTCCGCTTCTGTGTCATGGACGGAAGAATAAGTCCCACTATACATCAAAGCGACTGACCCTGACCATTCCTTTAACAATATCAGTATTATTGTTCCTGGGACCTTTATTCCTAGGACTGTGGTTATCGGCAATCAGTATTTACAAAGATGTTAAACGTGTTAGCTTTTTTATTTCAGCATACTGGCCCGAAATGGAAAACAATTTGAACACCTGGTTCCTTGAGCGCCGAAGACTTGGTTTCCCTGTTTCCGGTGAGGATATCAAAGGGCAAGCTGGAAGAGAATTTCGGCAATGGTGGGCAGAGCTTCCGAACGAAACGAAGGCCGATAAAGACAAGAACAGAGACCCCTGCGATATCTTTTCCATGCATCTGCACATTGGTTTAGCAACTTTATGGAAAGGTGAGTTTTATTCCGCTGTTGCATGGATCGGCCTTAATGGATTGTATGCGGTGAATTTTAACAATATGCAAATTCCATTTCAGGAAACAAATCAGCTATCGAAGGAAGACCAAATATTCAAGGGGGTTACCTGACAACGCCCAGGCTTTGGTTGCCGACTACCGGGGAGATTTTGCCGACCTCATCAGAGACGCTGATTTTGATGTCATCATGAACATGAATGAGACGTTCGTGTTGTTTGATATGGTGCCAAGATCAACAATGGAAGCGACTGGGTCTCAGAATGTTGACATTAGATCATCCCAAGGCAACCCGAAACTTGGATGCACGGTGACTCTAGTAGTTACGACAGACGGACGAAAAGGACGAGCCGAGGTCAACTTCAGAGGCTTGGCACCAGATGGTGACGTCATTCGGCAGCTTCAGGCGAATGCTCCAGACAATGTGCGAGTGAGTATTGGCATAGAATACAAGTCCGTGCTTGTAGTACAGGACATGTACCTGACGTCATCAGTGTTGTCATTGACGGTCATTCTAGTTAATAGTAGTATTTTTTAGGAAAATCAGAACTTCTATGACTAAAATTATTATAGGTTTGTCATGGATGGAACCAAAACATTGTGCGTGTCTGACTGTTCAGAAAAGTAATGTAAATGTTCATACTTGTTGTTTATTTTTCCAGGTAACTGGTAGTCCACAGGGTTGGGCCCGACACCAATCGCTAATCGAGTGGTTGCAGGCCCTGATTGTGCCATTTGTAGCAGGGGCCACGTTCCTGTTACTTTTAGACAGGTATCCGGCGCATCGAAATCAACATTTCGTGATGCAATCACCGCAGAGAATGGGACAGACAGTTTCATTCCAGGACGATGTACTTCGCTGCTGCAGCCCTTGGACTTAACCGTAAACAGGAGCTTCAAGTGTCACCTGAGGACCATTTGGAAAGTGTGGAAAATCGGCCACACCGATGATCAAGGACATTGTGAGCGGATCACCAGGCGGGATGTGGTCAGGATGATCAGCCTCGGCTCGGAAAGGGTCACACAACAGACGATTATGAACGGTTGGAGAGCCAGTGGCCTAGTTCCTGAGGACGATGACGAAGTCGGGGAGGGGGTAGAGATGGTAAATGATGAGCTTGAGCAGTTTGTTGAGGGGATTGAGTTTTCGGAAGAAGAAGAGGATGATGATGTTTTTGATGATGACGTGTAAATCCTGTTTGGATAATAAAATTGATTGGTAAATTGATAAGTAAATCTGTTCTTTAATTTATTTTTTGACAGCAAGACTTCTTTATTGGGACATTCTGCAGACCCATGAAGCTGGCTTTATTATAGACCCTAGATTAGAAATTTCTGGTCAACGAACACTATAGGCATAAAATGAGGACGCTAGTTGTATTGTATTCATTCATTCAGTATAGGACTACCCCATGTCAATGTTCATGTCTTTTATCCACTTACGTGGAAGGCATTGGCATTGCCCACGAAAAGGCTGTGGCTGTTCTTTCTAATGTTCGCCTGCCACCAGTAAAATCGGCCTATTCATTTGGACTTAGTCATTTTTCGATTCAGCCGCGCTCGGTTAAGTGGGAGAAGACAGTATATATAGTGCATTTATTCACTCCATACAGTCCAGCAAGGTATTCCAGGCTTCTCTACAAGCAGTAGTTCTAGTCCTCCCTTGAAGGTTGTCTTAGCTCTTGTGCACTGGCTATATCTTCTAAATACCCTACATACAAATTCTATTATACAAGTGTCTAACTAACATAACTCACCCACTCTAAGCCCATTCAGGATAGGCCATTGTAACCATTGTAAGTTCCATTCCTGATCGTGGTTTGGTCAGTTTCAGACCAGGGCAAGCACGACTGGCCAATTCTTAAAGGGAACATGTGACTCGCTCTACCAAAACTAGGCGCTTGTCGCATCTGAACTTGACAGGTTGATACGGACTTGTTGTTCATTTCCCTATTGTAGACCTTTTGTGAATCTATTACAAACTGATTTGGTCACACGCAGAGTGATTTATTGTGTTGAGCTACGTAATACATGATCGAGCCGTGGCAAAATGTGTCAATTTCAGTGTCTTTGGTTCCTATACACTATATGAATGCCCTTTCGACATACGAAACTTTCTTTCCATGCATTAACTCTGTGCCGGTGTGCAAGGGATAGTAGTCCTAGGGCTGATAGTCCGTGTAACAATAGCCCGCATTGCTAAATGTTTTGGTTAGGGTTAGCGGTACAATGGATCATGCTGCTTAATTGGTCAAATACAATGCTACCGGACTATGACTCCAGGGGGACTATATCCGCTGTCACACCGGGAACATGGCCAAGAGACAGCGATCTCGCAATTGGACTGATACTGAATTTGATGTTTTAGTGGAGTTCTACTCAGAACTCAATTACAAGCTGGCGAATTTGATTGCCGTTCACATCCATGTCTCGAGGAGGAAAGTCATCATCCCCTGCGTCATCATCAGAGTCCTCGTCATCATCGTCATCGTCATCTGAATCCTCCACTAAGGGCAATCTATCCCGGAAAGCAATGTTGTGGAGCAGGCAGCAGGGCTGAATAATAATGCTTGCCTTTTGTGGTGTGTATTGAATCTCCTTGCGGAGGCATCTGAACCGTTGCTTTATGAGATCGTTCTATGATGCATCTGGCTCTTATTTGCATCCGCTGGAATGCCCTTTCCTGTCTGATTTGGGCATTGGCAAGAGGTGTCAGAAGCCACCTCTTGCAAGGATACCCCGAGTCTCCCAACATCCAACCATTCGGTGGATTGTTTTCAAATGCCTGGCCAAAGGCTGAACTGTGCAGAACGAAGGCGTCATGAGACCCTCCTGGAAAACGTGTCACACAGTTATTTATGATCATATCCCAATCACAAACTAGCATGACATTAATGCTGTGGTATCCTTTCCGATTGATGTACACGTTTTCGTTGATGTGAGGCTTGCGTATATACGACAATGGGTGCCATCGATCGATCCAATTACTCTTGGAAAACCCGTGTAATCAAAAAAATTGGTTTTGACCTTCTGGAGGTCCCTCTCGAAGTAAACGTGTTGGTTAATGCGTGCTGCAAACGCGGATGACACAGCGCCAATACACCTCGATATTGTCGCAGTGCTCACATGGTGAATATCCCCGATACTAGATTTTCATGCCCGGTTGCGAAATATCGTAATGCTATACACACTTGCAATGATACTGGGAGGGCGTCATTTCTCTGAGTAGGATGCTCCAACTCCTCCGACAGCTGACGACAAAACCGAAACATATGTTCTTCGGGAAACGATATCTCTTGATGAATAAATCATCTCTCATGGAATCCAGCGGATTGAATCGATCCCTGAATACCCGTTCTCGTCGAAGATTTCGCCTATTCCGTTCCTGAATCAAGCGCAACGTGATTCTGCGTCTACCCTGGACGAAGTCCTCGCGACTAAAGGAACTCTAGACTACCTTCAGGTTTAAAGGAACCAAATAAAATAAAGACAGGATAAAACCACTACCTGAAACACTCTTTATGGTAACATTAACCTAGATATTTTAAAGGCACGTTTATGAAACGCGTTCTTCCTTTAAGGAGTGACTTTATCCTAGCATTAGGGCTAAAGGTACTTTATAAGGCTTTATGAAACATGTCCCAGGTCAGTAAGTTTTATAAGTGCGGGAGGGCGTGCGGTAAGGAAAATGGCCAAACAGACGTCATCACCCCGGCCCGGGCGTTAAAACAGACTGGCAGCTCCCATTCTGACCAGAGTTGCTGATGCCCGATTTTATATGCACCCAGCGAATATTTTTCAATCAAGCACCGGAAAATCTCTATAAATGTCAAGAAAGCACCTGACCACGAACGATTAATGACTTCCTTCGGATCTCCGAACATTAACCAAGAGATTGACCCTGACACATATCATTTGATTCAGTCAGGTAGATTTAGGGCAAAAGCAAGCTCGCATACAAAGATCGATAAATACCACTTTGTTTACATTTGATTCGGGCGAAACCACGGTCATTTGAATAATTAATCTAAATAAGCAAATAGGCTGAATAAGTAATGAATGCATTCCAAATCTTCCCTAAATCCGAATGCAAGCATTTGAATTACGAGATATGACTTCATAGAACATTTTCCATTGGGTGTATATAAATAATGACCCGATCGACTGTACGTGACTGTATGTGATTCTGCAGACAACTTGGCTAGACCTAAAGAATAATCTAGTCCAAGAAACCTCGACCCTGTCCGCCGCAAAGCAGAGGGTCGAGGAAGCCTCATTGATTTACCCGAGACGAACCATACATTTTCAGTGCTTACAGTGGATGCACTGCCATACGAAACGCTCTGGTATTGCAGATTATTCACCTGGATCGAGGTTACCCATCCCACAGAAAAACACGTGGCCGGACACCGGAATCTTACGCCCCCAAATCGAGTTCATGACGAGTTCATTGCCGTCAAGTACTCGTCTCTGTAATGAGTGAATGGAGGAGACTGGTGAAAGAGTCTAAGAATAATCTAGAACAGAAGAAAACTGAAATCATAAAGTCTGATGAATATTTATAGACTTTCCATTATGACTAACAGCCCCAATTCCTCAATCTATCATGTGCCACCTCCAATTCCCCGTGGCATAGTTTGCATCTTTAGATTATAGTTGCCATTATCAAGACCAACTCATACCAGTTCGCCCACACCAGCCTCCCTGGAGTCATGAATTCACATCTTGTGAATTCTCAGTTCTAGATAATGTTGTTGTTTGCCCACGCAATTGATATAGCCTATAGGTCTTCGATGATTTAGTGTGATCTGCTAACTCGGAAATCCTACTCGAATGGTTTTACTAATTTCTTTAAAGGCCAAACCTCTCGAAGTGATTTGCTAACCAACTGGGGTAAACCGTCTAGCGTATTTTATTGTCTCCTTGCTCTGTCCTTTACCCATATCTTTAATAGTTCGTACGGGCGATAATAGAACGCTATTAGGTAGCATTACTATTATGCGTTCGTTTCTATATTTACTTTGTTTCCGCGGTATCCCAATATGCCAATTCCTGACCGAAACAAAGGTCACCGTATTGATCTTTGTGACAGTTTTCAAAGGAGCCAGAGGAGAGCATATGTCTCTGATAAATGTTACACTGGAGAAGAAGTTTTTGTTTCCGTGTAAAAATAAAGTCGTCGATGCCTTTCGATAGTTCCAAAAGTAAAAATAACGCGGGATCGAAAACACTTCCAATCGCGTTCTAGGCTTAGGAAAGGCACGATATAATGCAAGAAATCCTTTATCTGGCCTTTTATAGAGTAAGATATGACCTTGTCTACTGACGCAATAATATCCCAGGGCAGGCTGTCTTACTGTTCGCCAACTATTCAGTTTATAAGGCGCCTCCTGCCCACCTATCCAAGTTATATCAGATACGGCGAGAGTCTGACGACGCCAGGTCCGTTTGATAACACAACCTATTACAATGGTTTTTTTCAAGAGAAGCGGCTGGGTAAACATGGATCCCCTAGCTGAACATGGGTGATGACGAGGTAGGATTATTGTATCATGACAACCAGATAATATCTCAAGCAACTTAAAGACAACCGGTTTATATCCTCTTCTCCGGCGCACGCGGTGGAGCAGCCATAATTTCCCGTTGTTAATATCACTGAACATTTCAGTAAAACGAGAGGAAACAGACACATTATGAACGAGTGCGTAAATATTCCTTTGTTCAGGTTGGTAGACAAGTATATTTCTTAAGGCATGAACATGTCCTCTATCATCTCGATGAACAAATAGTATCGAATTAGAATTGTCGTCAAACATAAACAGCCTGGCTTCATATTTACTCAAAATGACTGACACGGGGGGGTTGAAAAGGACTGGTTCAGAAATTCGGTACGTTTGGGTGCTTTTTTCCTGAAAGAGCAGTTGTTAAAGTGTAAGTAGATGAGAGCTGCACTGCTTTTCATTCTTGTTACCACAGTACAGTGAGACTTTAACCAGGGACCAAGAAACTTCTGGACGGAATGCCTAATGGTATGATTTACTGCCACAATTAAAATCATGTTTGACTTTGAGACGGATTTTAACCTAACTACGATCGAGTCTTGGCATGTGATAAAACCTTACCTCTGGTTGATACATAAGCCATCCTCTAGTAATCGTTACATCCTTCCTCTCCAAACATGCTGCCTTCTCACTGTGCAGTCGGCAAACATGGCCGTCATTATGCCCTGGGGTGTTAATAGTTTTGCAACTTAGCACCAAAAAGCAAACAAATGCGCAATGACACCTCGACCGCATGTTTTTATCAGCAAAACTTGCCTGAATTATTTCTCGATCATGTGTAACCTTCTTGTAAATCCTGCTTTGGGTTGGGATCATTGTCAGTTATTGCCGAAAATATACGAGACCACTATATCAAACACAGGGTATGATCATGACCACTAGGCAGTATTAATAAACGTTGCACTAATTCATCCATTATCTTGACCTATTCAATAAAAAATCTGATTGTCTTTTTCAAACAACAACATTTCAACATGAGAGAGCATCAAAACTAAATCTGTGAAGCCGAATTAGTGCCGATATTTTACAAATACATGTAATTCAACTTGATAAGAAGCATTATTGCCGGCTATTACTGTAGAAGAATTATAATGAAACACACCGTGGCAACACCTTGGATACTTTTATTGAATTTCCCATTTGTAAGCAACATATTGGCACTGATGATCGCTCGACCGTACAATTGATCCGGGTATTTCCGAGTATGATTAGGACAAGCGAACATTGCCGAAAGGAAGGGGACTAAACTGAATGGGGGACTGCCGTACGAACGCACAAACTGAATCCAAACATGCTCGCTGCAGTGACGGCAAACTCTCCACAAGTTGAACCTCTGCCCGATATGATTCATTATGATATTTGATTCATTTCTGCTTTCTTTTTGCCATCTATAGTCGATCCTATTATCACTTGAATTACCCTGAAACAGCGTGGTATTCAAATTACTATACCGGCTACTGGCCGCCGGATATTGACAATAGACCCGACGAAAATCTTCGTTGGTTGGTGAAATTAAGGGGCGAATTATTTGAAAGGCGCTGCTGCAGTTTCTTTGAAATTATTGCTAACGAATCTTAAAATTTCCTGCCTCATTATATCATGCGGATGAACGAAATCAATATGCAGAGGTTTAGAGTTTTTCGGACAAATTTGTTCCATCGGAGGAATCGAATTCTCCATTCAAATGTCGGTAAGAAACGGCCTTCGCATGATATTTGGAGCCTACATGCCGTCGACGCAACCGCTCACATACCGATCCCGATGGCCCAGTGGCTCAGGCATCCGCCTCAGAAATGGAAGGTCGAGCAGTCGTGGAAGTCGAAGGTACACCGTGCTTTATGAAATTTGGCACTGTACATAGTTATGTACTTCCTGTAATTACCTATATGCCGTCGTCGTAACCGCAATTGTTCACCTACCGATCCCGATGGCTCTGTGGCCCAGGCGACCGCCTCATCAATGGAAGGTAGAGCAGTCGTGGAAGTCGAAGGTACACAGTGCTTTATGAAATGCGGCACTCTACTATTAAAACACTCTCCCTGGTTCAGGAAACGAGGCTACGCATTGCTTTATTGATCAACAGAAACATAATGTTTTTTTCAAGATGTTGTCTCCGATATCTCTCATGCATCGATCGAGTGCGGATTGAAACTAAATGCTGTATTGTTAGGAGACAATGCCTAGGAAATTAATTTTTTTCTTTCTTGTAGGGAGGGAAACAATGAATACATACTGTTACGATAGGTCTTAGTCAATCACACAAAACGTAACACAAAACGAACTACACAAGTCCATTGCACAAATGAACACAAGATCGATTCAAAGAACTACCGATAAGTGTATTTAAAACTGGTACAAAAACTATTTATAACGAATTTACATCTTTTGACAGTAACACCATCTTACCCGACGACTTGCGTCGTCTCCAACCAATTCCTAACCGGCCGGGATGACCGTAGACAACCGAAGGATGTCACATCCACTTAAAAAAGTTTCATCCCTGATGAAACTAACTCACAAGGAATACTTAGTACCAAATCACCATAAAAATAATCACCATTCTCACAGACACAATACAACTAAAAAAACACCTTACAAAAAAACACCATTCTCACAGACACAATACTACTAAAAAAACACCTTACAAGCATCTTTTACAACCGAAATAGTCTAACAGTCAATCGACTGTGCCACAAAATTATCTGTGCAAGTACAAATATTGTTTATATAACAACTACAATGCAGTCAGAACCAGTATTTGAGAAAGTATCAAGCTACTGATAATAAAGTAATACTTCACAAGTACACTTAGACATTCTTAATATACAAGTTCAGAATGTACATAATGCTAAATATTCACTTGACCATGAATTCCGCATTCATCATACAAAGTCTCGAAACAGTCCAATGCAAGACACCATCGCATAAGTCTCTGATTGTTATTTTTCGTTTTTTCCAAGAACACTAACGGGTTATGATCCGTGAACACTTTCACAGGAAAACTAGGCGAGTTCAAGTACACAGCAAAGTACTCCAAAGACAAAACCAAAGCAAGTGTCTCCTTTTCAACAGTGGAGTAGTTAACCTGGTGCTTATTTAGTTTCCGAGAAAAAGTAACACACCGGACGGTCAATTCTTGATCTTCTTGCATCAAGACCCCCCCCCCCCCCCCCCCCCCCCCCCAATGGCATGATCACTGGCATCAATTGCAAGCTTGAACTGTTTGGCATAATCTGGTGCTAACAGAACAGGCTCACTGACCAACAAATTGGTGAGCGGAGCTACCACCTGGGACAAGTTTGGGCAGAATCGCCGGTAGAAACCTATCATACCGAGAAATCGCATCAACGATTTCCTATCATGAGGCGGTGGGTATTCCTCCATCACCTTAACCTTCGCTTCGTCTGGTCTCACCTGGCCGAATCCTAACTTATGCCCTAGATAGAGAACCTCAGCGTGGACAAACTCGCTCTTTACCAAATTTATGGTCAGATTAGCCTCTGTGCATCTATCAAAAAATGCTCGCATTGATGCCAAGTGTTGTGCAAATGTGTCATGCCACAAAATTGCATCATCCTGGAACGACTCACAACCATCCACCCCTGTAAACACCTTATTGATCAATCTCTGGTATGTACTTGAAGCACCTTTTAGACCAAAAGGCATGACTTTATACTGGTAAAGACCATTTGGAGTTGCAAAAGCTGTGAGCTCCTTAGCTCTGTCTGTCAATGGGATAGCCCAGTATCCCTTGAGCATGTCAAAAGTTGTAATGAACTTAGCCTTGCACACTTTTTCAATGCAGTCGTCAACACGCTTGTTTGGGAAACTGTCGCCCTTTGACAAAGCATTGAGGCGCCGAAAATCTTGGCATAGCCGATACTGACCATTCTTTTTTGGCACTAAAACACAAGGTGAGCTCCATTCTGAATTGCTAAGTTCTACAAAAGTCATTTGCCAACAAATATTGGACTTCCTCATCTTGCGATTCACTTTTTTTAGGATTTACCCTATATGGATGTTGTTTGACAGGTTTTGCAACTCCTACATCAATATCACGTTGGATGAGAGGGGTCTGAGTAGGCACATCCCCGAATAAATGCTTGTATTCAAGAATTAGCCCATTGACCGCTTTGCGATGAGCAGGATTATTGATGTGGCCAAGTTTGGCATCAAGGTTTTTCAAAACATATGAATTTCGCAACTTTGGCGAACAACCCGCTTTTTCTCCAAGACCCGACTCACTTTCATCACCCTCAACATCCGTCAACAACAAAACAGGTTTACAGGATTTGTCAACATTCTCATCATCGTTACCATTATACTTTTTAAGCATGTTGACATGGCAGAGTCTGTTTTTCTTTGTGCGATCTGGAGTACGCACCACATAATTTAGGTCATTGACCTTGCGCTCAATAAAATATGAGCCAGAAAGCTTGGCCTGCAGGGCTTTTTCGCGTAATGGCAAAAGCACTAGGACCTGATCCCCAGGACTGAAAGTCCTTTCCCTGCTCTTCTTGTCGTACCACGACTTCATCTTTGATTGCGTTTCCCCAAGATTAGATTCTGCCATCTCGCCAACTTCAGACAACTTTAGTCTTAAGTCTGCAACATAGTCCAAAATATTCACTTCCTTGTCTAAATCATCTTCATTTAGCCATGATTCTTTTAACAATCTGAGAGGACCACGGACTTCATGTCCAAACACAAGTTCAAATGGACTGAACCCTAAAGACTCCTGCACGCATTCTCGTGCAGCAAATAACACTAAAGGTACACCTTCATCCCACGACTTCTTATGGTCAAAACAGTATGCTGTTAACATGTTTTTTAATGTGGCATGGAACCGTTCCAATGCACCTTGGGATTCTGGGTGGTAAGCACTGGAAGTTAGGTGGTTAATCCCCAACTGATCCATGACTTGGGCAAAAACCTTGGACATGAAATTGGACCCTTGGTCCGACTGTAACGCGTGCTTGGGTAACCCTACCCAGCTGAAGAATTTTACCAAACTTTTTATGACAGACTTGGCTGTTCCTCAGAGGGAATGCCTCTGGGAACCTGGTTGAGGTACACATGATTGTCAACAGGTACTGGTTTCGACTAGAAGTCCTAGGAAGCGGACCTACACAGTCTATCAAAATCTTTGCAAAAGCTTCCCCTACAGTAGAAGGAATAGGATGGAGTGGAGCGGGAGGGATACCTGGTTAGGTTTGCCAACCATTTGGCAGGTGTGGCATTGTCTACAATACCGTACAACGTCAGATCGAAGACCTGGCCAAAAAAAGGCATTAATATGCGATGGTAAGTTTTTCTTTTGCCTAGTGTGCACCCATTGGCGAACCGTGGGCCATTTTCAGTACTTCTGATCTGCGTGATTTTGGAACCACAATCTGGTGTCTATAGCGCCAGCGTTCATCACAAGCTGCATTAGGAGGTCGCCAACTCCTCATTAGGACGACAGATTTTTTATAGAAAAACACTGGTTCCTTCCCCGCTCTTACACAACTCCCTGATCACCGTCCTGCTCTTTGATCAGGAGATCTATACTAGTAGGCAAAACACAGACGTTGTTACAATCGCCCTCAACGTCAGTTGACGGGTTACCGGAACAATCTTTTCCGACAGTACTAGCATCTTCTATGATTACACAGCCATCATCACTATCATCTATCACAATAGGCTCTTTCGCCTTACCCAACTCGCTTTGAGTTTCACATCTACATAATCATGATCAACATTCTATTCTAAAATACCTTGGTACCGTAAAGTCAACTTTTAAATGGAAAATGCATAAGCCTCGTTCTGAGAGTGGAGTGTTTTGGACACGCAACCAAGATGCTCTACCAAAGTTCCCTCGGGTTGCACTAAAATGTGGAACCATGCACACAGCTCACTTCAGAAGTTTGAGGCTCTCAAAACACTGTTTCAAACACAAATCAGCCAAGGAAGCATCAACCACCCTAAGTTTTTTAATGAGCACTACACATATTTGCTGAGAAAAACGCTCCAAATAGCCCATTTGCGCGGATTTTAGCGTCACTTGAGCGAGCCGATCCGGACTTCCTATACGGGCTGCCGTAACATAATGTAAACAACGGCGCTACCGGCGCTCCGGGCAGGCGATGGATGGAATTTGCCAAATTCGCACATATTCAAGTTATTTCGTGGCCTATCTTTTTAAGTTTGAGGTATTTTAGAATAGAAATTGAACCCTCGGCTTCGGACCTTGGTTGAGTTACCAAGACACTCTCGGGTGGAGCTAAAATTTCGTCCAAACCCGAGCCGACAGGCGAGGGTTTGGACGAAATTTTAGCTCCACCCTCGAGTGTCTTGGTAACTCAACCAAGGTCCTCCGCCTCGGGTTCAATTCCTTAAATCAAAAATGTTACAATCCTCAAGCATGCCAAGATAATTTTCTGGATCACTTGGTGTATTTTGAGCAGCCAACGACTTTGCTCTAGTCATAACACATGAGGGGAAAATACCAGGAAATTCTTCCTCCAACAGACTAGTGTTGTTCTCAGATACAGGCTTTACAGTCAAAATTGGTTGAACCTTAACCAAACCACCAGCCAAATCGTTACCAAGTATAAAATCAACACCTGGAACAGGCGATGACTGTCGAACACCTACTAAAGCATCACCGTTAAAAACATTACAATTGAGAACAATCTTATGTAACAGTACAGCAAGAGTTTGGTCAGTGTCGGACCATGGGCCTAACCCAACAACATTCTCTAAAATGAGGCTCTGAGAAGCCCCAGTGTCTCGTAAAACTTTCATCGGTACTTTTTTGTCTCCCACAGACACATAACCCTTAGACACAAATGGTCTGTACTGCTCACTGATCTCATCAGACACTCTTTGCCAATTAGTACTAACCAAAGCATTTGGCGAGTTCTTATTGTTACCTGAATTTTTCCTTGCAAGGATTGTGCAGTCTGCCATTCTGTGCCCTTCCTTTTTATAATAGAAACACGACATTTTGACATTTGGTTTGGACACACTCGAATCAGAATTACCAGAACTATTTGAGTAACCGTGGCTACTCTGTGCCCCACTGGCAGAAACCCCACTAGCACTAGTTGCCAGAGTTTTAGACTCACTTTTCCTTTTATTTTGTTTTGATGGTGATTTTGCCCCTGAGACGCTTGTTTACCAAAAAAACTATTTTTGTGAGTGAGCACATAATCATCAGCCAACACGGCCGCTTCGTGTAGTTTGGTAACATTTCGTTCATCTAAATACGTCCGAACCTCAGAAGGCAGCTGTCTTTTGAATTCCTCAATGAGGACAAGTTGCTTTAGGTCTTGGAAACTTTCCTCAACCTCAACAGAAGAACACCACTTCTCAAAAGACACTTCTTTTTCCCTGGCAAACTCAACATAGGTCTGACTGTCACCCTTCTTTTGTGACCTAAACGTTTGCCTGTATGCTTCAGGCACCACCTCGTACGCTTTCAAAATAGCCGCTTTTACCGCTGGATAGTCAGATGAATGGTCTAACGACAGACTAGAATAGGCCTCTTGAGCCTTCCCTTTCAAAACGCTCTGGACCAACAATGCCCAATGATCCCTCGGCCATGCCAAATTTGTGGCTACCTTCTCAAAATGTGCAAAAAAATTGTCAACATTTTTGTCATCAAATGGCGGGACCAACCGTACATTTCTACTAGCATCAAAAGTGCGGCCCATACCAACACCACGAACGGTAGCTCGATGCCTTTCCTCCGCTTACTCTGCCTCACGTAATCTAACCGCTTGTTCTACTTCCTTTTCTTTCAGAGCAAGCATCTGCTCAGTCTCTACACTTTCCATTTTGATTTGAAAGTCTAACTCCTTCTCACGCATTAGGAAGTTTTGCTTCATTTCGGCCAATTTGAGGCGTGAGAGAGTGACAGCCTCACTCTCATCCTCCTCATTCTCATCCACCACCTCAAACTCAATCTCATTCACAACACCTGCTTTCACAAGCTCGTCCACCAACCGACTCAAAAATTGAGTCCTCTTCAACTTCGGATCAATGACCACCTTATAATGAGTAGCCAAAGCCACCAAATCAGCTTTCTTATAGGTTTCTAAAAGATCCCACTGTGGATCCGCTACAAACTCTTTTACATCAAAAGGCATGGTTACATTATGTACACTGTGTTCAGAGTAAATACTCAGGCTGAGTCAAAAGTATGATACTACATACACTGCCAGGTAAACAGTGTAAGAAATACTGTACACAGCTACAGAACCTTCACCAAAAGAACCAGCACAGTCAGGTTCTCACTAAAAATAATAAATCCAGAATATGACAGATTTATAACACAGACAGTTGCTGCGTCTGAAACTCACATAAAAGACAAGTTTAGCCTACTCAATATATTTTACATATATCACCCAAAATATGGAACTGCATGACAAGACACAAAAATACACAAATCCTGTGTAGGGCCTACAACAAATCTTAGCGTTTGCTATTGAAGAAGTTCAAAACTTGACACACATTCGCAAAAAGTGGCGATCAGAAGTAAAATCTCACAAAAGTAACACTTGACACTTGCGTGGCCAGTAACCACATCAAACTTATGTTACAGTTAGTACCGGTGTGGTACACAGATAAGTCACAAATGGACATCACAAAGTTCAACACACTCTTGAACTAAGGCGACAAACTTTCGCCCGATATTGCAGTGCAGTGTTGTGCATGCATGAACACGTGCCGTTTATAACATAACAGAAACGTACAGGAAATGTACATGAAAAAAGCACGTGGGTACGGGATATGATGGCGGTGAAACATTTGGGAAAATCGATCTTGGTTCCCAGCCGAGCCCCCATTTGTTACGATAGGTCTTAGTCAATCACACAAAACGTAACTCAAAATGAACTACACAAGTCCATTGCACAAATGAACACAAGATCGATTCAAAGAACTACCGATAAGTGTATTTAAAACTGGTAAAAAAGCTATTTTAGAGAATTTACATCTTTTGACAGTAACGCCATCTTAGCCGACGACTTGCGTCGTCTCCAACCAAATCCTAACCGGCAGGGATGACCGAAGACAACCGAAGGAGGTCACAATACGTGTAGTCCAAGTTCAATATTGTCAATGCGACGAGTTGTAAATGCTTTAATATACATTTACAAACTTTCAAAAAAAGACTTCTTAAAAACGCTTACACATTTTAAAATAATAATTTGCCGGAAGATACAAAACCTTCATAAATCGCCGGTCAGAAAGGTTTTTAAGACAAGAAATATGAGTCCTCAAATGAACAACGTTTCCAAAGAAACCGACCGGCTCTACCTGTTCGACCAACTATGATTTGCAAAATGCATGGCCGTACAAATTTCATGTCAACAAGTTCACTCAAAACGTTGTCAAATAATGACTTTATCCAATAGCCTCTTTCGGTAAAAAAACTCCTAATTACATTAGAACCTCTTGGTAATATCCATGGAAATTAGCTGAGTTAATAGACTTTTGCCGTGCACATCAATCGTGCCGGCTGAATCATATTAATAGATACTATTAACATTGTGGCGGTGTAGTTCCCGTTGTTTGCCCTCTCACTTCACACCATGTCATTAAGTTTAATAATTGCGGGAGGGCGTGCAATAAGGAAAATGGCCTAACTGACGTCATCACCCCGGTTATTCAGACCTCAAAACAGACGGCAACACCCATTCTGACGAGAGTTGCTGATGCCCAATTTTATATGCACCCAGCGAAGATTTTTCAACAAAGCACCAGAAAATATTTATAAATGTCAAGAAAGCACCTGACCACGAACGATAAATGACTTCCTTCGGATCTCCGAACGTTAACCAAATGGTTGACATCTAACACATATCATTTGATTCAGTAAGGTAGATTTAGGCAAAAAGCAAGCTCGCATTCAAAGATCGATAAAGACCACTTTGTTTACATTTTATTCGGGCAAAACCACGGTCATTTGAATGACTCTAAATAAGCAAATAGGCTGAATAAGTAATGAATGCATTCCAAATCCTCCCTACATCCGAAAGCAAGCATTTAAATTACGAGATACAATGGTTTCCTGCAGTACAAGACGATTTCATGAGACTTCATAAAATATTTTCCATTGGGTGTATATAAATAATGACCCGATCGACTGTATGTGATTGTATGTGACTATGCAGACAACTAGGCTAGACCTAAAGAATAATCTAGTCCAGGTAACCTCGACCCTATCCGCCGCACAGCGGAGGGTCGAGGTAACCTCGTTGATTTACCCGAGGCGAACCATACATTTTCAGTGCATACAGTGGATGCATACCCAGAAGTATTAAGGTAGCAGGAAGGGTTGGGCGTTTGTGGTTTCTGAGTCTGAGGGGGTTGGTGTCTGTTGACTGTGCTTTAAGAGAGACTAGGCATGGCGCCAGTCTCTCTTAAAGCACAGTCAACAGGCATTTGGTCTCAGTATTTGGGTTTTGATTGCCATGACTGTACCCCTGTAAAAGTCAGAGGAGGAGAAGTTTGGAATGATGAAAGCATTGAAGAAGAAGAAATGTTATTATTGAGGAAAGCAAAATTTATTATGAGACTAGAAGGCAGTGTCCTGACTTGATTATTTTGAAAATGGCGGTCTGAACACATTAAAAGGTGGAACATGGCATTTTATCGACTTTGAAGTGCTCCGCAGTTAATGGGAGACTATAGGCAGCAGCTAGGTAGGCAAGATAAAGTCATACAAATTTGCCAATAGGGGTCAGTCATATCTCTAGGCATGGCGCCAGTCTCTCTTAAAGCACAGTCAACAGGCATTTGGTCTTAGTATTTGGGTAAGTACAGAATCAAGGCAGCACAGAGAGCAATGATTGAACGATGCTGTGGACAAGTCCAAGGATACTGCATCAGTCACGACCAACTTCTCATCAGAAAGCGTCACCACCAGCATATTCAATGTTCAGTTCCAACCTGTACCAGTCCAATGCACGCCTGTCATGGTCAGCAGTGGTCAGCTTAGCGCGATATGGAACATTCTTCCGAAACTCAAGCGAGGGAAGTCTGCTCATTTGCCTATCTCGCGCACTGCTCCTTCTTGTCAAACATCGTAGTGAAATCGTGGTACAGTGGGGCGTCCTCGAGGATTGCAGCTGGTCGGACAGACGTGAGGTGGAATGTGGGCGGCTGCACTTCTTCGTTGATGTGCGATGGCAGATAGCACAGTTGTTGCGTTGCATGACAGCTGAAAGTGAATGTGATATCATAGAACTGAGGCATTTGCAATGAGACTATAGGTGAAGTAGAAGCAAGGAGTGAAATGGGCCATCTTCCAGTGACTAATATACAGAGTAAGGGCCCTGGGTGTTGTTAGATTCAGCATTGAATGTATTCCTCGTACAAGCGTGAATAGTGTGGACATACAGTGAGAGGTGAGAGAACCCTATTGACTACTTCTTGTAACTTTATCTTGGATATTATATTAGTATTGAACTTCTAGCCATGGAATATGAAGAAATTGAAGTTGTAGGCATGGAATATGAAAAATTATTCAACGGTGAAAGACATTATTCCATGAGGCTTTGCCGTGATCGCAAAGGACGCGACGTGATTGGTTCACATGCTAATGAGGTATGATAATGATAATTACATGTACCTCTATAAATGCTACTTGGATAGCGACTGTGTCGTTGACTGCAACAGTGGTCTATGTCAATGTGTACCTGTAATGTCAATGAAGTATGATGAGGTGATGACGATAGTGCAATTATTAAATATTGGCAAGAGATCATACTGCAACATAGGTCTTGTTTTTGACAGATGACTGTGCGACATTCCCATTGGGTCTTGTTAGAGTCAGCGCTGCATGTATTCCTTGTACAAGCTTGAATAGTTGTGACGGACTTTGAGGGGTGAGAGACCCCTATCGGCTACTTCGTCTAACTTTATCTTGCCTACCTAGCTGCTAGCAATAGTGCCCCTTTATCAAGACTGAAACCCACTGTGTGGGGCTAAGAAATTACCTTTATAATCCTAGTTGGATAACCACTGTGTAGATGATTTGAAGAGTGCTCTGTGGATGTGTGCCTGTAATGTCAATGAAAGTATGATGAGGTGATGACGATAGTGGAATGACGAAATATTGGAAAGAGATCTATTCCTAGAAGAACATATGTCCTGTTTTGACTAGGTGGCGCATTTTAGAATCAGCAGTGAGCACTGTGTGTAACATGGTGGAGGCAGCGGAGATAATAACTGTGTCGAAAGTATTGTTATAGGGCCTTCCCTAGGCCCATGGGGTTTACAATCCACGATTGAAAAGACGTAGTTTGATCGCATTCAACTATAAATCCATTGAACAGTTGTGTTCCTTTAGTCAACCGATGACCTTTTGTTGGGCCATGATCGGGGATTGTAAACTGTAAATGTATTATGGACTGGGAGACGGGGGAAACACAAGTGAAATAGACCAAAACAAGTGATTTTGGGGCTTTGGTTTAGACGCATGCCCCACATGCGCCATGCGGGATTATACGGTTCATGTGAACTTGTTGACATCTACATGATCTAGTGCTGTTATTGGTCATGGTACATGGTAGGCCTAATCATCATGGCTATATGTTTCAGGAAAAGCTCGGAGTAAAATGAACTGCCGATGAATAATGATGTTGTTCATGTTTACCATGTTTACTAGTACATAGCCATAGGGTATGCACTGGCCAGTGCACTTTCTGCACGTCGTCATGGTCATGTACGTGATACCTTGCATATTTTGTTTTTTGAATACGCATGCTTTTTGGGCAAAATCACTTGTACCAACACTAATGAATAATGTCTTCTTATCCCTATGACTCCATACACAGTGAGGGCATTGTCCCATTCCCATCAAATGGTAACTTATTGTACCGTATTAGGGTGGAAGTTGGGGAGCAGATACCTACCGCTGCACGCCTGTCATAGTGATGAGCTTAGCGCGATATGGAACATTCTTCAGAAACTCAAGCGAGGGAAGTCTGCTCATTAGCATATCTCGCGCACTGCTCCTTCTTGTCAAACATCGTAGTGAAATCGTAATGGAAAACGTCTGGCTTTGCGCCAGACGTTGAGACTAATAAGTGAAGAACTAATAGGTAAAGAACTTCTACTTGCGCGAGACTGCTCTGATAAAATTATCATTGCAGAGACTACGGTGACGTACACATATATTTTTTACAATCAAAAATGCCCTCAAAAGACGACATGGAATGATTATTTTATTGATATTTCCTACTATATACCTTCCAATTATCACTTTATACAAATAGATCGGCGTTAGGTCGCATGCTTTTCTTTCCTGGTGACACTATAAAGCAAAATAGTTGCAACCCCGTAAATGCGCTATAAGTCCAATAATAAGTGACGGTGACCCGTTATAAATGTTTCGCCAGCTTCGCTTTTTTGCCGCTACGCGGCGCGTTGGGCCCTTGCGTCGAGCGCTCATGTATTGTAGATTTTTCACTAGGATCGAGGTTACCCATCCTATAGAAAAACACATGACCGGACACCTGAATCTTACGCCCCCAATTCGAGTTCATGACGAGTTCATTGCCGTCAAGTACTCGTCTCTGTAATGAGAGAATGGAGGAGACTGGTGAAAGAATCTAAGAATAATCTAGAACAGAAGAAAACTGAAATCACAAGGTCAGATGAATATTTATAGACTTTCCATTATGATCAATAACTCCAATTCCTTAATCTATCATGTGCCACCTCCAATTCCTCGTGGCGCAGTTTGCATCTTTAGATTTCAGTTGCCATTATCAAGACCAACTCATACCAGTTCGCCCACACCAGTCTCCTTGTAGTCATGAATTCACAGCTTGTGAATTCTCAGCTCTAGATAATGTTGTTGTTTGCCCACGCAATTGATATAGCCTATAGGTCTTCGATGATTTAGTGTAATCTGCTAACTCGGAAATCCTTCTCGAATGGTTTTACTAATTTCTTTGATCGCCCCCCAAAAAAGTACGCAGCGTTAATTCGAAATTAATGAAAGATGGAATTTTTAAATTTTGCATTCAAATATTATCGATTGGTGCTTGTAGTTTCAAAGATTTCGGTATTTATTCTATCTTGTAATGAGGGATACAAGAAATACATACGTGTAGTCCAAGTGTAATGCTGACATTGCGACGAGTTGTAAATTCTTATACATTTACAAACTTTAAAAAAATGACTTCTTAAAAAAAGCTTAATACATTTTAAAATAATAATTTGCCATATGATACAAAACCTTCATTAATCGTCAGAAAAGTTTTTAAGACAAGAAATATGAGTACTCAAATGAACGACTTTTCCAGGGAAACCGATCGGCTCGACCTGTTTGACCAATAATGATTTGCAAAATGCATGGCCGTACAAATTTCATGTCAACAAGTTCACTCTAAACGTTGTAAAATGATGACTTTATCCAATGGCCTCTTTCGGTAAAGAAACTCCTAATTATATTAGAACATCTTGGTAATATCAATGGAAATTAGCTGAGTTAATAGACTTTTGCCCTGCACATCAATCGTGCCGGCTGAATCATATAAATATTTACTATTAACATTGTGGCGGTGTAGTTCCCATTGTTTGCCCTCTCACTTTCACCATGTCAGTAAGTTTTATAAGTGCGGGAGGGCGTGCGGTAAGGAAAATGGCCAAAATGACGTCATCACCCCGGCTATTCAGATCTCAAAACAAACGGGCAAGTCCAATTCTGACGAGAGTTGCTGATGCCCGATTTTAAATGCACCCAGCCAAGATTTTTCAATAAAGCACCAGAAAATCTCCACAAATGTCAAGAAAGCACCTGACCACGAACGATTAATGCCTCCCTTTGGATCTCCGAACAATAACCAAGAGATTGACATTGAAGAGATTGAATTCTCAAACCAGTCTCCCTGGAAGAAACATCTAGAAGTGTTTTGCTAACCAACTGGCGTAAACCGCCTAGCGTATTTTATTGTCTCCTTGCTCTGCCCTGTACCCATATCTTTAATTGTCCGTACGGGTGATAATAGAACGCTATTAGGTAGCATTGCTACCCTGCGTTCTTTTCGATATTTACTTTGTTTCGACGGTATCCCAATATGCCAATTTCTGACCGAAACATAGGTCACCTTATTAATCTTTGTAAAAATTTTCAAAGGGGCAAGAGGAGAGCATATGTCTCTGATAAATGTTACACTGGTAATTAAGTTTTTGTTTTTATGTCAAAATAAAAGTGTTGATTCCTTTCGATAGTCCGAAAAGTAAAAAGTAAGTGTATACGGGACCAACAACACTTCCAACCGCATTCTCGGTTGAGGAAAGACACGATATAGTGCAAGGAATCCTTTCTTTATCCTTTTATAGAATATGATATGACCTCGTCGACTGACGAAATAACGTCCTTGGGCATTGCGTTCGAAACTCTGCCAATTATTCAGTTCAAAAAGCGCATTCTGGCCGCGTATCCAAGTTATATTAAATATGGAAAGAAAAGGACGACGATATCTTCCTATGACAGTGCCAGCTATTACAAAGATGTTTTTCAAGCCAATCGGCACGCCAAAAATACAATATTTAGTTGAACATGGGTGATGACGAGGGAGGATTATTGTCTCAAAATGACGAGATGATATCTCAAACAACTTTAAAAGTACAGCCGGTTTATATCCACTTTTCCGCCGCACGTAGCAGAGCAGCCATAATTTTCCGTTGCGAATATTTCCAAGCACCATACTAAAACGAGAGGAAACAGACGCATTATGAACGAGTGCGTAAACATTCCTTTGTTCAGGTTGGTAGACAAGTATATTTCTTAAGGCATGAACATGTCCTATATCATGTCGATGTACAAATAGTATCGAATTAGAATTGCCGTCAAACATAAACAGCCTGGCTTCATATTTACTCAAAATGACTGATACGGGGGGTTTGAAAACGACTGGTTCAGAAACTCTGTACGTTTGGGTTCTTTTTTCCTGAAAGAGCGGTTGTTAAAGTGTAAGTAGATGAGAGTTGCACTGCTTTTCATTCTTGTTACCACAGTACAGTGAGCCTTTAACCAGGGACTCAGAAACTTCTGGACGGAATGCCTGATGGTATGATTTACTGCCACAATTAGTATCATATTTGACTTTGAGACGGATTTTAGCTTAACCACGATCGAGTTTTGGCATGTGATAAAACCTTACCTCTAGTTGATACATAAGCCATCCTCTAGTAATCGTTACATCCTCCCTCTCCAAACATGTTGCCTTCTCACTATGCAGTCGGCAAACATGGCCGCCATTATTCCCTCGGGTATTAATAGTTTTGCAACTTAGCACCAAAAAGCAAACAAATGCGCAATGACACCTCGACCGCATGTTTTTATCAGCAAAACTTGGCTGAATTATTTCTCGATCATGTGTAACCTTCTTGTAAAACCTGCTCTGGGTTGGGACCATTGTCAGTTATTGCCGAAAATATACGAAACCACTATGTCAAACACAAGGCATGATCATGACCACTGGGCAGTATTAATAAACGTTGCATTAATTCATCCAACATCTTGACCTATTTCAATCAAAGATCTGATTGGCTTTTTCAAAGAACAACATTTCAACATGTGAGAGCATCAGAACTATTTCTGTGAAGCCGAAATAGTGCGGATATTTTACAAATAATGCAATTTTATAACAAGCATTATTGCCGGCTATAAATGTACAAGAATTACAATAAAACACACCGTGGCAACACCTTGTATACTTTCATTAGAATTTGTTAATTCGGGTTTTCCGTGAAGCAGGAAACCGCTTGACAACAAGTGGTCTGTTTCAGCCAATCGACTGATCGGAGTCGAAAGTACAACCTGCTTTATGAAATTTGGTACTATATATTATATGTACTTCCTGTAATCATCTATGTGCCGTCGACGTAACCGCAATAGCTCACCTACCGATCCCGATGGCCCAGTGGACCAGGCGACCGCCTCATAAATTAAAGGTCGAGCAGTCACCGGTGACTATAGTTCACCGTGCTTTATGAATTGTGTTACTCTACTTCCTGAGGTGTCACCTTCTTGAGGGGCGAATGTGTTGAAAGGCACTGCTGCTAAAAGGCGTTGTCGCAAGTGCTCAAATACCGAAGGTCGAGCTGATGCGGGAGTCGAAGGTACACCGTGCTTTATGGAATGCGGCACTCTACTATCAAAACACTATCCCTGGTTCAGGCAATGAGAATACGAATCGCTTTATTGATCAACAGAAACATAATGTTTTTTTCAAGATGTTGTCTCCGATATCTTACTTGCATCGATCGAGTGCGGATTGAAACTAAATGCTGTATTTTGAGAGAGAATTCTTTAAATTTTGCATCCAAATGTTATCGATGGGTGCTTGTAGTTTCAAAGATTTCGGTATTTCTTCTCTCTTGTAATGAGGGAAACAAGAAATACATACATGTAGTCCAAGTTTAATGTTGACATTCCGACGAGTTGTATATTCTTATACATTTACAAACTTTAAAAAAATGACTTAAAAAAGCTTAATACTCATTTTAAAATAATACTTTGCCATATGATACAAAACCCTCATAAATCGTCAGAAAGGTTTTTAAGACAAGAAATATGAGTCCTCAAAGTAACAACGTTTCCAGGGAAACCAATCGGCTCCACCTGTTCGACCAATTATTATCAAATGCATGGCCGTACCAATTTCATGTCAACAAATTCACTCAAAACGTGTAAAATGATGACTTTATCCAATGGCCTCTTTCGGTAAAGGAACTCGTAACTATATTAGGATCTCTCGGTTATATCCATGGAAATTAGCTGAGTCAATCGACTTTGCCGTGCACATCAATTGCGCCAGCTGAATCATATAAATATACTTATACTATTAACATTGTGGCGGTGTGGTTCCCATTGTGTGCCCTCCCACTTCATACCATGTCAGTAAGTTTTATAAGTGCGGGAGGGCGTGGGGTGAGGAAAATAACCAAACAGACGTCATCGCCCCGGTTATTCAGACCTCAAACAGACGGGCAGCTCAAATTCTGACCTGAGTTGCTGATGCCAGGTTTTATATGCACCCAGCAAAAATTTTTCAATAAAGCAACAGAAAATATCTTTCAATGTCAAGAAAGCACCTGGCCACGAACGATTAATGACTTCCTTCGGATCTCCGAACATTAACCAAGAGATTGACATCTGACACATATCATTTGATTCAGTCAGGTAGATTTAGGTAAAAGGCAGGCTCGCATTCAAAGATCGATAAAGACCACTTTGTTTACATTTGATTCGGGCGAAGCCACGGTCATTTGAATAACTCTAAATAAGCAAATAGGCTGAATAAGTAATGAGTGCATTCCAAATCTTCCCAAAATCCGAATGCAAGTATTTAAATTACGAGATACAATGGTTTCATGCAGAGCAAGAGGATTTTATGAGACTTCATAGACAATTTTCCATTGGGTGTATATAAATTATGACCCGATCGACTGTATGTGACTGTCTCTGACTCTGCAGACAACTAGGCTAGACCTAAAGAATAATCTAGTCCAGGTAACCTCGACCCTATCCGCTGCAAAGCAGAGGGTCGAGGAAGCCTCGTTGATTTACCCGATGTGAACCATGCATTTTCAGTGCATACAGTGTGTTTTGACGAAGGTTCGGATACCAATAAACAACAGGGACGGTAGAATTCGAACAAACACTGGACCCACCTGGTTATGGCTGTTGTTTCTAATTCCAATGGCAGCACCCTTCACGGTTGTTGATACCAGTACCAATCAGCTGCCCTGGAGACTATGTCATCACGCCCTTGGCTTCACACCCTGTTGCTAGCCCGTGGGCGGTGCAATATCTAGAAGAGGTTCTGGGTTCCTCTCAAACCCCGCGCTTGACCAACAAGCGGGCTAAGTATATTTTTGATAATGGATATGTTTATAGTTTTGTACAATAATGCACATATACGTATGTCGACTATAGTTTGATATATAATGTTGAATATTAACAATACATGATGGTTTGATATATAATGTTGAATATTAACAATACATGGATGAGCTATACTGTTCTGACTGATAAGTCGAATTTTAAACAAGGAGTCAATGAAATCTTTTTTGGTTTTTGTCATAGGCAATATAAGTAACAAGGTGATACAACTAGAACTTTGGTTCTTACTAAATGTTAGATGGTGTGGATGGGCGAACCCATTTTGACCCAATGTCAGTTTATTAGAATACTATCACGGACGTAAACCTAAACTGGCGGCGTGTAAACGAAGGAGATGTACGACAGCGGAATGCCAATTATAATTCCGGCTATCGAGCAATGTAGACACGAATGCTATTTGCTAGTAGTCGAATAAATTCAACTATAAATTCAACCACAATGGCCGAATCGAATGTCTACTACGAAGTATGCTAGAAGTGCTTGAATGCACTATTTAGAACATGACGTCACTGATTAACGCCTAGTTCTGTAAACAAGAAAACAACCAGATTTATATAACACGCCTACAATTTAGGTGCTTAAAGAATGGTGGCCCTTCCGTTCAACCCGGAAACAACGACTAGAACCGAGCATCAAGACCCATCCAACGATGACATATGTAACCACAGGACATTCTAACACACCATCACGAAGGACTATAATTATTAGTCCAGACCTAAGCATATATGACATAAATAGTAAGATTACCCAACTAACTGGAAAACCCGAACAGTGCATGAAACGTCAACGATATAAAATCTGTCCACAACAAATGCGAAGACAAAACCTACAGGCCTACGAAACCGGCCAGAATAGGTATAATACTATACGAATGCATGAGCTAGCGTATAGCACAATTTTGCACACACACAAGGGAGAAATCCCATACAAAGCGATTATGTCAATACACAGGTTTGGAAACGTAATCAAAACATGAGCTCACAAACAAAATGGCGGCTCAATTTAAGTGCATGTCATTACGACATTACGAAGTGGAGTGACGAAGACTACGCCCTACTGACTCCCAGTCAAATTTTGGAATTAAAAGGAGAAATTATCGGAATAATCCTACCAGGACCTTCAAACTTCAACTTCCTTCAACGAACCGCCTCCAAACAGAACAAGCCTATCGGCGTCTGATTCACAATGTGGTTTGTGAGGAGTGTCATAGTCGTCAACAGTGTAGCTTACGTATTTCGAAGACCAGTGGAATTGGCGGCGTCAAATTATTAGTGAAATTTATAATTT